>NC_089151.1:6127601-6375101 GCF_009819655.1 Sylvia atricapilla
GAGCCAGTCACCTTGCTAAATGCTGACAGCAACAGCACGAATGCAGAACAAAAACATATTTACTGCAGGCCAGTTTTCAAGCTGCTACAATATCAATTTAATATTCTAGGAACCACTGGGCTTCATAGTTCAACGTATGGGACATCAAATATACATTAAAATGTCAAGTAGCTAAAACTCTCCTGGCTGTTGGGCCAGGGTAGCCACGTTAAACTGCCTGGCAGTCTCCCACCTCGTCCTTATTGCAAAAATGCATTTTCTTTTTCATGCTTCTGCAGAAGGACTGCTTTCAGTCGGGGCTTAGAAATGCTGATTTTTAAACACTTTAATTTTTAAGGCAGGTCTTGTTTTCTAGAGGTGACAAATTTTTGAGAGGATGGAGCAGAGTGAAGATCGTTTGCCCGTCTTGAGCTTTCAGGGTGTAGGAAAGAACCAAACCACTTCACACAAAAATGGGTTCAGCTTGACAAAACCCCTTCCAAGTGCATGGTCAGGGGCATCAGCTGGGTCACATCCACCTCCTTTCTTACCCCAGGCTGCACCAAGGAAGCTCACAGGATCATAGGTGCTTCTGAGGTGGTGAAGGCAGGACAGGGCACGGCTAGAAACAACATACACCACCTGTAAATTCACTGAGCCTATCTTAAAATATGTTAGTGGGAACTAAACTCAACTGTAAGCATTTTTTGGGGGGGGTAACAGGAGCCTAGGGTCTATGGGAAATGAAATATCTGTACCCAAAGGGAATCCCACAAGGGCAAGACTCCAGAGCTGTGTCTCAACAACTCCCACAGAGAATTAGGAGGAATAAAAAGTGTTTATTCCACTGAACACTGAAGTCTCAAAGAGGGACCAAATTAATTTCTCCACTGGGAAAATCTGCCTCAGGGAACAATTTAGCCCTGAAGAAATCTAAATTAACAAGGAATTAGTTTCCCCTGATTTTTTTTTCCCTGTGCCATGATACTTTGTGGAGACTTTAAAAGATGTGGCTGTGCAAACATTAGAAAATTCCAAATTAAATATTTAGATATTAGTATTTATACTAATATCTGGTATAGGGAGAGGTTTTGATAATAGCATTCAGAGAAACATAAAAATGGACTAACTTGGAGAAAACTTTTAAAGAAAGATAGTCCAAGATTACCTTTGCATTTGAAACATGGAATGTAACATATAAAGGATTTTCCAAAAATTAAACAACACATAAAACCAGGCTTCCTGATCAGCCCTCCTGTATGACCTGAAGATTCTTAAAAGCTACAGTAACATACATCCTTCATTTCTGACACATGGGTTCTTTGTTTTAAGGTATATTTAAAGTAGCTTTCACAATAAAGGAGGCCAGGATAAGAATGCAGCTGACCATCCTTGTTGTTCTAACATTTGCCTGGTATTTGTTGCCATGAAGCAGCCTTTTGAAAGATGATCGCTGTACCTGAAATGCAGATAGTTATAAAAATGGCATTAATTTGCTTAGACCGGGAGATTTTCACAGGAGAGCAACTAGCAGAAAACATTATGAAAATGTCCAAGAGGACTGGTAATTGAGTTGATTAGTATGACCTTGGTTATGAAGGTAATAGAAGAGTGAATGGTGCTTAGACTGAGTTATAACCCTGCTACCTTGCTGGGAGATGTAGTGAGGTATGTAATTTGTTCAGGGTGAATCCAGCAGCCTGGCCTCTCCCTGACAGGGTAATACACTCTGCCTAGCAGAGCTTGGCCGGCCACTGCTCCTACCCCAGCAGAGTAAACAGAGCAGGGTCAGCCCAGGGATGATGAACTCTGTGCTTCCCCCAGCTCAATATGCTAATTTTCTGCTGGCAGACACTTTCTGTTAAAGGTTTCCTCTAAAATTAGGGAAATTAAAAGCAATTCACCAAAACTTTTAAGAACGGAAACTTTCCAGTTTCACAGCAGAGAATCTACTTCCCTTTGAATTAAACTCCAGACAAAACCTATCTTGATTTACCTACTCACCCAACCGCATAGTTCTGGTGTTGCTTTTTAACTCATCATACTTCCACCCTGTGATAACTCCAGAAAGGCTTTAAAAAGTCAGGGTTTGTCTCACAGAATGGGGCTTTATTTGTTCAGGAACTGATTCAGCTAAAGGCCTGAATGCACAAGTGCTGTGATTGCCTTTCTTGCACTAGATTAACTGTGATTATTTAAAGATATTTTAGGTGGCTTTCCTTTAAAGGGGAAAAAAAAAAAGGCATCCAAAACAATTAGACAAAATAGACAAAGAGGGTGAGGAAATATAGTTTTCAGTTCTGCACTTCACATTCTTGTTGCCACCAGAAGCCTGGATGAGACGCAATTATCTCTCAGGCATCTACAGATTAAGTGTTTTGAGAAAAAAAGTAGTCACAGAAAGAAATCTTTAAATACTAAACACCAATATATATATATATATTTTTTTAAATCGAGTAATGGATCAAAAGCAATGTCTTCAAAGTCAGCATAATTTAAATATTACCCCTTCCTTCCATCCTTGACGAGCTGTCTTCCTATTTTATTGCGAGTTTCACAAACGAATAACTAGCCAAGGTTTCCTAGAAGGAAAATGCCTACATAAAAGATTCAATTAAATTAAAATTACTCAGTTCAGTCTGTGTGTGTCCAACACAAAGTCTGCTCTACAAAGAAACCAGGCACAGATATTCAGCTAAAAATTGCCACACATTAGACATATAATTTCAGGCCATATTTCCCTACAAAGTACAAATCAGCTCTCTTTTGGTTTCATAGCTATCAGGATGTCATCATATTCTTTTTCTGAGGAACTCTGAGAGGATGAAAGGAGGCGCTTAGGAAATAATTTTGCATTTTCTCTTAGAAATTAAAAATCTTTCACTTCTTCTCATTTCTTTAAGTGCCACAGAGAAATGGGGTTAGAAATGGATTTAGAAAATAATCCAAGACATCTAAAGAAAACTGTAATCTCTATAACATTCCAACTATAATCATTTCAGGGGCAGAGGAGTAAAAGCAGTTTCTGTGTGTCCATGGATTTTAGAGACTTGCAAAACTACAAGGCTCTCTGAAATCAGGTGTTATATATTCGGCTCTCATTTCACAGAGCTAAAATCAAACTGAATATTTAATTCTAAGTATAAACTAATGACCTGATCCTGAATCATGTAGCATGAAGATAGATTACTGTTGACATGCAGAGTCCCAGGGAAATCCCTGGGATATTGTGTCAGCCGAGCAGCCGCCTGCCTGTGACACAAAGCTCAAAACAGCAATGCTGAAATGGAGTTTGGGATGTTAATTCACAGTTACCATCTTTAACACCACGTTTTTAATATCGTTCCTCCTGTTGTTTTGAAGGTCAGTGGATCCAGAGGAAATTTCCCACTCTCACAGCAATGAGCATGGTATGAAAAGTAATTACGGGCTTTCACTTTAAAATTCTACTGCTGAGGGTTTGTATGGCAAAGTAAAATAAAAACAACTCCAGCTAAGCCTTTAGCTGTTTGTAAAAGTTTGCAAGCTAAAAGCAGGACAGATTTACTTGTGTTTTACTAGTACTGAGCTGACACTAATTATCCCACTGTGAACTTTGGATGAAATCCTCATCCTGCTGAACTGATGGGAGTTTTGCCACTGACCCCGGCCGCATCAAGAGTTCACCCCCTGGCTCCATGCCACAGCCTAAGACTTTCTGTGTAATCAGGCCCAAAAAGTTTATCTTGAAAGCCAAAAAATATTAGGTCAACTTCTAATCACTCTGCCTTTTTCCTTTCTGGAGGGACAGCTTGTTTTAGTCACCACCACCGTGTCCCTGCTGCCGATGGAAGCTGCTCCTCCATCCTTGAGGGAGCTGTGCCTCGCCTGGTGCAGGCAGCCAGAGCTCATTTATTAGTATGCACTGCCCAAATTCAAAGACTTTCCAAGGAAGTTTGACTGCAGCGGTAGCATTCTGATTTATGAAGCTTGGTTATCATTTTTAAACCACAGCCCTGTCCCCAGCCTGACTCGACTGACAATGACATATGCCCAACGTGCTCATCAGACCTCACGGGCTGATTTCTCCTCCCTGCCACAGCTCTTCCCCATGCTGGCACCAGTTACACCCCAAAGCCCCACAGGTGGGTCAGCTGGGCACTCTGACACCCATCCATAAACGGCTCCAGCTGTATTGGTGCAAAACCCTGCACAGCAGCAATTACTTAAACAAAAAAAGAGAAAATTTTAAAAATCTGGTTTTACAAAGCAAGCTCTGTGCAATTGCAGCGTGCACTGCAGGCACTATGGCAGAGTTAAAGATTTCCAGACAAGCAAAAAAATAGGAAAACAGAAATCTAACACCAGGCATGCCTATATGTGTGTCCTCGCAGGCCAGCATGGAGATTTGTTTGCTGCTTCCAAATATGAACAGTAAAAGCTCCTTCTCCCCCTCCACCTGACCATCAAATTAAAAAAAAAAAAACAAAAAAAACAACAAAAAAAAAACCATTTCAGAACATATTTGAACATGCCCGCTTATTAATGGGAGAAAAATGTCATACAATCAACACTTCTTTCCCATGTGGAGAGAGAACATTGTGCATAACAAACATACAGCAAATGTAACCAGGGGAGGCATAGGTGGGTACAGAGATCTAAGCAAAGGAAATATGCCTGTCTGGAGTCCAAAGAATTACATTAAAAATGCTCAAGTGTCATTTTAAGAGTCTGTATCTTAACATCAAGCAGACAAAGATGCTTTCATGGTCTTTCTTCAAGCAAGAAGGCAGAAACACAAGTAGGGATTTTCTTTTATGCTCAACAAGATAAAAACTGAGTATAAACACTGAAGTATTTATTCTCACAGCAATCCCATGAAATGCACCGTTATTCCCATTTTACAGAAGAGGAACTGAGTCACAGAGAGACCTTCTGCCTCATCGTTTAAAGGTGGTTTAAAAATTGAGCTGAAGACACGGTGTTCACATCCAGTGTTCATGCCACAAAACCAGAATTCATCCTTCATAATAAGTTCAGCTTTTCATTCAGTAACTATGAGGGTGCTGAAGGAATTTAGTAAATTCTTCTGTAAAAGCCACATGAAATTAAGATGAAAACTAGTAAACCTGAGCTCTAGTAACATATCTACTCAAGCATGCTCCAAAGAAAATGTGGAAAATAGGTGTTTCATAGCTGAGGCAAGAAAGAGGAAAACAAAATGCCTTTGCAAATTAAATTATTTTGTTTGTGTGAGCTATATGCTTTTGCTGAAAGACTGGTGTGTGCAAAAAAGGGTACATTTTTGGTTTGTCAGCTTCAATTATCAGCAGTCTAAGAGTGAAAAGGGACAGCCTTGTCCCAACAACCTCCTCCAAAGGAGATGCCCATCAGCTTAAAGCCCTGCTCCCAGCGTGACCTTTCCTGCTTACTGACTGGGCATTAGGGCACATAGCCATTTTATTTAAACTTTTTCTGGGAAAACTGCTTGTTAGGTGTTGATTTCCAGCAGCCACTGCCCTCTGAAAAGAATATTCATGGCTGGTGTTTCAACTGGAATGCTAACGGGATCAGTTTGAACTCTCTACACTCTCCACCTCCACTTGTTTCATTCATATTCAAGGCCATTTACATCATCTTACAGAAAACTGGTTCTGGGTGGGGATGCACGTTTTATGGACTGTTGCTGGGTTAATTCCTGGTGTATTTGTTACAGAGGAAAGCGGGAGCTGGTCCTGGCGGGCGAGTGGATCCCAAAAGAGGCAAGGCTGGAAAAAATCACAGTGCTGCAGCCAGACAAAGCAGTTTCAGCACAAGTTCCAGCGTTATCCCTCACAATTTTTGTCAGGCAGCTACTGCGAGCACTTCACAGCCCACTCACCTCCTTGCCGCTTTGTTTTCTCTATTTAAATAAAAATTACAGCCTCTCCTTTCAGTGGCACGGCTAAAGGGCCCCGTAATCCAGTGTATCCTTGGCTCTGTCACTGTGCTTGCTGACCCTACAGTGAGCAGGCTCTGACCACCAAATGCGAGCGGAATAAATTATCGCTGACACTCCAATATTTAATTATGCAGCTGTCAGAGCGGCCCTTTCGAAATTCATTTTAATAAAGTGGGAACTTTTTCCTTTCAAGGTTAGAGTCAGGGGAGTCACCTTCTGTGTCAGGCTGAGGTCTCCACCATGAGCTTTGCATTCTTCCCTGAGAAGCCTGTCACTTGGCCTGATAGAAGGACCAGATAACGGGGCCGATGTCTATTGGCCTCCCCCGCCCTGCCTGGATGAACATCCTTCATTTAAACCCACAATAATGAGGACCTCAAAGTCAGGCTGGCAGCCACAAGGGCAGCTCGGCAGGGAAAAAATAAAAAAGAAAAAAAAAAAAGAAAAGGAAATAAAAAAAGGGGGGGGGGGGGGAAGAAAAGAAGCTTCTTATTATAAAATTCACTCGACATTATAGCCACAATCTAAAAGCAATCATGTTCCTCTCACCGTTTTGACTGGTTAACCAGAAATATTTAACAGGTTAAAAAATGTGAATGGAAACCCAGCGGCTGAAGCCCCAGCAGTCTGTGTTTGTCTGCACTGAACTCAGACAAGGAGAGGGGTATTGCTTTGTGTTTTTCTGCCAGCAAGTTGCCTAACTGGATCTTTTTGCCAAATATTTAGAAAATAAAATCCTTGATGAGCACATAGTGTGTAGTAGGCAATGTCCACGTACTGCAGCCTGCACAGAGTAGGGATCAGAGGTGCTTTCTGAGATGCTCAAAAGCAAAGCTGCTGCGTGTATTCACAGCACTCTCTCTCACACACACACACATGCAGCACATGAAACAACCCTTGTACTAAAATGCCGGTCATAAGGAATCTTGCCTTCATGAAAACAAACATGATTTTAAAATGTGTGGCTAACTCTAAATTAAATCTTCACACCTGCAGATCCCTGCTTCCAAAACTTTTGATTTTGGTAGTGTGCATCTGTCAAAAAACAGACACAAGTTTGTCATGGACAGCCCAAAAATTTGTATGCAAGAGTGCAGTTGACCTAAATCAGCAGAAAAACAAGCAAAAAAACCCAAACCAAACCCCTACAAATATTTCAAATCTTCTTTTTTTCTGTGTGACAACACTTCTAATTTCTAAGTAATGTTCAACTCTGACTTACAAGCTCTATTCCTTCCCTGGATTCCTATGGTGCTGCACAAGCACTGGAGATTTGGCCAAGCAAGATTTTCCCCAGTATGATTATACATCTTCTACAAATGGGGAAGTGAAAAACACATAAATTGCATGTGGGCTGGGAATTAAAACTCTCAGGGAAGCCCCACGTCTCCCAGCTTAAATCAAAAGAAGACTTGCTAATGAGAGAGAAGTTAATGGGATACAACCCTACATCCCATAGGTGCTAAGTGACCTATCCCAAGACACAAAGTGTCCCAGGAAAAGAAATTAAAGCTTTAGTAAAAATAGTGGTTTTTTCACTTAATTTGATCCACAGTGAAGTCACAGCCAAGAGAGAACAATATGACTCACTAGTACAAAATGTTTTACTTTCTGGATTCATTAGCACTAATGAAGAGCAGGTGCAGGGTACCAGGGGAAATGCTGTGCAGAGCAGCTCTCCAGCACGTCCTCCTGCCCAAGTTATACCTCAGCATTTGGTGTTCTGCTCCTTCCCTGCAAGGGGGTGCACTTTGTGTCTTCCAAACAGTGCACAAATGAATCACTATCCCCAAAGCCAGCAGAAAAAAAAAGCACATAGGGCTCTGAAAAAGGGTCAGAGTCCACTCAAGTTTCACAGTTTTCCCAAACATGCTGGGCTGTGCTATGGCACTTCATCTTTAAAAACTCTCCATTTCTATCAATAAAATGTTAAGTATTTCACTCATTGGCTGATTTTAATGTGAGATCACCACTTCCCACCAAAAATTAAACATTTCCCTCCGAATCACGTGATTATCTTATACACACCTCAATTTCTAACAACATACATCCCCCATCCAGCATCAGGCACCTAAAAAACGACCTCTGAGTAAATGTGGCTGCTCTTGTCCTCCTTTTGCCGGTGGAATCAGCCAACTCCTTCAGAGGCTGAGCTGGGAGTTGAGTAGAACGACCCCTTTGGTGGGCAGCCACTGCACTGGGTTTGTGTGCAACGCCCAGGGTGACAATTTGTATTTCAGAAGCCTTGATTAAGCTGTGTGGATCTGGGTTTGGACAGTTATTTATCAGCTGCACACGCAGCACAAAGCCAACAGGGCCTGGCTTCCAAGAGGTCTACACGTGTTTCTGTACTATAAATAATAACTGATGGCCTTTTTTTACCACTTATGCTAAGATTATCTCCTGCTGCTTCCTGCTTTAGGTCCTCTTGCTTTATTTTTGGCTGTGTCATTTAACTGTGGCAGAGGCAAATATTTTGACACATTGCTGGCATTTTGATCTCAGCATGCACAAAGCCCAATGAATCTTCTCGTTGGCTTGGAGCTCACCACAGATGCTTGCTATGCAGAGGACATGCTCCAGGATCTGAAATTAAACCCCTAATGCATAAAGAAAATGTATTTATATTCTGTTATTAACACGGGGAAATAAGTGCCTTAAAACATCATTGCTTTCTATGGGTTTTGAATGGGCAGCTTCAGCTTCACACCAGAACAATCCACTTGCAGGTTTCTGAGGAATATTTCCCTCTAAGCAGCATGGTTCACCTCCTGGTGTCAATCCAAACACATTTGCTGAATCCTACTTGTCACTAATTTTTGCAGTGGAAAAATAATTATAGAACAAAACATCAGGCAAAAAAAAAAATATAATCCTATCAACCTGGTGTGACATGCACACATAAACATGCCAAAAAATCCCAGCTGAGCAACACACAAAAATGAGCAATTGTTGAATGCACAGGCCAGAAAAGGCTTTGATTCCCCTAAAATAATAGGGAAAGTGGAAATAAATTCTGAGTCAATGAGACGGCTTACACTAACCTGGCATTGGGAGAATTTTCAGTCCACAAATTCCTTCACAACTGAGTAAATTTAAAGAAATAAAACTAGATTGAGCATTGCTTTAATACCTGCTGGTGTAGTTTCCCACACTGTTCACTGGCTTGTTAAATATGAAAAAGATTTGCCTTGCAAAGCCAAAGTGAGAAATACAGTCACAGATGGGTTAATTGTTCGCTCCTCGGATCTTACCATTTCTATTTTGTTTTAAATATAACCTGTTATTATAACAAGAAAACTCCCTGGCCTTGTGTACAAGACTCAAATATAATCAGCGATATCACACTGTCCCTTAATAGAAGGTGCAATATAAAAAAGATCATTTAAGATGCCAGTAGCTTCCCTCCTGACCCTGCCTGGCTGAGAGGCAAATTGCATTAGAAAATGACATGCCATTCATCTCACGAGTAGTTGCAGGAACATTTAGCTAATTAAATGATTAATAAATTTAACACTGCTTTATAATTTCATTTAGCCGTGTTGGAAATCAAACGGTGCACTGCGTGTGCACCGAATGAGATTAGGTGGGAGTTGTGGGTTTCACCGGCTGCCCTGGTAATTGAGATTAGTCTATTACTACAGTGACCTTTTTAACTTTTATACTCTCTTGTTAAAGTGAAATAAAATTTTATTCACTTTTAAGGCATATTTACTTAGTGAAATTTACGTGAAATTAAAGAAACACCAAGCTAAGGAGCATTCATTCTCTTTTTGGTCTTTTATCCTTATTTTGCACCCTATTATGAATTCTTGCTTTAATTTGGCAGCTGAGTACCACCACAGCACGCTCTGAAAGAAACTCCCGTTATTAACACAACAGAAATAACACCCCAAAATGCTGCAAACTCAAATGCATCCAGCATCAGGATGATGGGATGGGAGATGAGGGGTTGGTGCGAACAAAAAAGCCATAACCTCAATATACCTATGTATCTGTGCACGTTTACTGTAGCTCCATCTGGAAACTGCCTCGGGAGCTGGAGTTCAATGGGGAATCTCTCTGTTCTAGCACAGTCAGCTGAACAATCAGGATGCTGTGGCCGTAGTCAGCTGGGAACAGGGGCCACGTTTGTGTTACACAAATCTCCCCCCTTTTTGTTCCTTCATCCTCACACACAACTTTAGGCAAAATGACCCCACTCATTTGAAGCGTCAGAATTTGCTGTTTAATTATCTGTGTGATCAGTGCTTAGACTCAGCCTCTGAGGAGCAGGTGGGGACCTGAAGGGAAGTAACTCTCTGGTTTCACCCAGCTTATGGACTGCCTTAGAGGTTGTTCCTGATGTGTGGCATGCCCCAGTTTGGGACATCACATCAAAAAAGATAAACATTTCACAATTTTGTTGTGATTAATTCCTGCAATTTCTTTTCCATATAACAATTATGGACACTGTCTTCGGGTAGCCAGCATAGGTCAGAAGGTTAATACTCAGGTAGTTCCAATAGCCAAATAAAACAAAAATCCCTGCAAGAAATAACCTTTGTTTATTCAGGCCCAGCTTGGAGCTATCTTAATGTTAAAAGCATAAACATCTATCCACACAAAATTCATTTCAGCAGTACAAGGACTCATTTTATCAGTTCTTGGAAAACTTGTCAAGATTGCTGACACTTAAGCCAACTCAGAACAAATTTTCAATCGATCTGTCTAATGCTAGGAGGGATGTTTAATGTGCTTCCCTTTTGAACAGATGTGTGTTTATAATGTAGAAAATAAAGGAATCAAAATGCATATCATTACTGAAAACTGATTCCTCTCTGAATCACACAGTACATCATTTTAGAAAGTATGTTGGAAAAGAATTTGGAACAGGGTTGACTTTTTCCTGAAGTCCTGATCACTCAGGAAAAGGATAAAATCTTCACAGACTGTAAATACAATATGGCTATAAAATCCATGGTGGCTGAAGTGAAACGATGCACTAGAAATGGGATCTGACATGAGGAAGTCAGGGTTCTGCTCACTCACTCTGGGAAAATAAAATTCTGATACAGATGGGCCCAACATGTGGGAGAAACAAACTATTATCAGCAAATGCCTTAAATATAGCAACCACAGCAGCAATTTCATCTTGAACGCAAAAAAAAAAAAAAAAAAAAAAAAAAAAAAAAAAAAAAAAAAAGAAGCCAAACAAACAAATTATAGGTGATAATTACAACAGCTATTTACTATGATAATTGGAAGGGAATTATTGTTGGATTTCCAAACCATACCATCACCACAGATGAGAAGAATCGCAGGATCATTAACAGCATGCAGAGGAACATCAATTGTCTTGATATGTAGGAATAAATTTCATTATTTGGACTCAGTGGGTAAAACCCACCTGGCTCCAGAGGGACCCCATTTCCACCCAAAAAGGTGGAGCTTTTGTCTGGCCCTCAGGGCAGCAGAAGCCATGCTCATGGTCCTGAGTGATGTGGGGTATGCATCATCTTCCTTATTATCAGATGAGACTAATGTCAGTGGCTATAACTCATCTTAATTCCAAGACTTCCTTCACCATCACTGAAGGAAAAGGCATTTTCTGAGAATTCTTCACCTGACCTAATTTAGCCATTTACCCCAAGCTGAGATAAGCTGTGGTACAGAAGCACCACCATCTCTCACCAGACTTCAACAAGCAAAACCCAGTAATCTTATGAAAAAAGTCATAGGATGCAAGTTCTTGACATATAATGAAAAATAATAAATCCACTCTGAGGCCTCCAGAACTAAACTTTTTCTTGAACTCTGTGTAGGATGTAAAGCTGCTAAAATGTCCCCAAATGTGACAAATGCATGATATTCAGTGTATTCACAGATTTAACAGCTTTGACTTAGGAAATCCCTTGAAAACTGGTTCTTATACCCCAGACTTTCCCAGGAATGGTCAGTTCTGGCATTTATTTTTATTTATTTTTCTTATGGGAGTGGTCACTGGCATTTGGATGGATACATTATTTTCACCAGGGAAGATAATATATGAAGCTGATGAGCTGATGACATGATGATATCTTACAAATGTCAGAGGGAATACTGTTTTCTCTAAAAACAGTGATATATGGATAACAGGAGCTCTGCCTCTAAAAAATGCAACTTGTACACTGGGCTCACTAAAGACAAAAGTGTAATGTGAAATTTACTTCTTGGAAAGAGAGATTATTTATGCTGGCAACTACAGACAACGCAGAATTTAAATAGCCATTATCCACTCACAACTGTGAAAACCCATCCAATTTTTCCAGGAACTTATGTCTCCTAGTGTCTCCCTGAATCATAAATCATATTCCTTCCGATGAGATCCACTACAGGTTTTATTAAAAGAGAGGTAACCTAGCTTAAAAAAAAAAAAAATAAAGTGTTGCAAGAAATATATAAGATTTAACAAAAAGGCAGGACTCCTATTAAGAAGGAATTAGGTCTATGAAAAATAATTAACAAATCTTGAGTAGATTCATTTATTTATTATTTTTACTTCTTTTCATTTCTCAGAAAAAAAACTTAGATCTCTTGGGGATATGACAGTACTAAATTTCCAGGAGTGGAAACAGTAATTATTAGAATAAGCACTGTGATCTTTTAAACATGAGTAGTTTTGTCCATTTCTACTAATGCAATGTCCACCTTTGCATGCAGCTAAGTTGGCATCCATATTCAGTTTTAACTTAAATACACCTGCAGAGCAGCCCCTGTGAGCTCTAATAATGTGCACTGAAGTGGAACTATGGTCATTGTTTCTTTTCCTTCGCACTGGGAAACTGTGTAAGGTCAAGCCTGTGTTTCAGTAAGAAGCCTTTGGTTTTAATTACCTCCTACAAAAGGTGAAATTTGGGTTTTAGTAAAGGCAATATGAATTTGCTTGTGTGAAGCTACAGTTCACCCAAGGTGAATGTGCAGCTGTGCACCTACCTGTACATACATCCAAGGACCTGCAGCCTGGGATTGCATATTCCTTATTGCCAAGTAGAAAATGGAGCCTTTAAAATGTTCAAATGGGGTATGAAAGGTTTTGCTGTGAGCTGGACAGCAATCTCCTTTCTTACAATTATTATACATCAAAAATGAGTATACCCACAGAGATAAGACTGGCATCACCATGGGCAAGAATTATGGGGGTCAAAGTCATTTCAGGTTCCCAAGACAAGATCAAAATCATTAGTGGGAAATAATCTTCTTCTGAAAACTGTTAAAGCCACATTAATTCTCCATTGTCAGCAACAGATCAATGGCTACAAAGGTTTCATGGCTGTAGGACAGCTCTGCACATCTGTTGTCCTGCCTCCAGATGAGCCACCCAGTCCCACCACACGCAGGCTCTCTCAGGGCAGCAGCTGTGTCAATGTGACATGTTAAAGAAAATAATCATCTCTTTAGAGCTTTGGCTGATGGAACTGATTCAGGACAACACCCAGAAAAAGCAACCAAACCAACACCAAGGCAGATTAATTGACTTAAAACTCACTTTGGTCTTCTGAAGTGCATCTCAATTAGATATGTGAAGCTGTTGTCTAAATTATACTGTGTGAGTATCGCCATCAAGGAAGTTTTGATTATAGACCCTTGACTTTGAAAAATAACTGCGTAAATTCTGCTGGAGTTTGGAAATGTCTCTTCCCCAGCTATTAGCCAGGCCAATGTTCCTTTTCCATAGATCCCACCACAACATTTTTCCTAACATCATCTTCTAATTTAATTCCATTCATTAATAATTTAATTCCATTTGTGTGTTGTTCTCACACAAAATAACATGGATATGGAAGCATGAATGGTATGTTTGAAAAGTAATCCCTGTATTCCTCCATCCCCATCAGTATTTAACTGGTAGTGACAAAGCAGCTGTTATTTTTCACACTCCAAAAAGCCTGGTGATATCTCAGTTACCAAGAGGTGGCAAAGGAAAGTATTGTCAGCAGTTGGATGGAAAACCTTGAGTTTCATTTCTAACAATGATTTAGCAGCTCAGAGATGTCAGATCCATGATGAACATGATTTGACATTCTGGCTGTTGAATACGGGACATATTTAGCAAAAGTCAATACAACAGACACAACTGTGACAAGCAGAAAGCAGCCCTAAATATGGTCCTGGGTAAGTTGCTGGTGTCCACAGCAGATTGGCAGCTTTGCATGGCCGTCTGCTGTTGTCTCTGGACATTCCTGAAGTTCTAGGAGGAATCCATGTATTGGCTGAACTGATTCTCACTCAATCACAAGAGCAGTATCAACATCCCAGCCCTGCTGTACATGAAAACATGTTGCAGGATATTTTTACACACTGCTAAATTTGTGCGTCCATAAAGTGAATGCCAGGCTCACTCTATCCACTCTATTCACTCTATCTACTTCCCCTTCCCCTAAAGAATGCACTTGAATGCATCAGGAATGGCTATCTCAGGAAAACTCTAGGATACATGGGATGAATTATTAAAAGTAAAGAAACAAGCCATGTTTGGGGAACCCCAGCAAATCTCATAGCTCACAGTCACGCGAATTTCGCTGCCTTAATTTCTGAGGTTGTTTAAGTGTAATTGGAATATTGATTCCCAAGTTAATTTTTGTGCCATCAGCATCAAATCCTTGCCTTGTAAACCACTGGGATCAAGCAAGGAAGCCTGACTGCACTGAGCTCTGCCAGGACTGACTTTACCGCAGCCTGACACTGGCCATGACTCTGCTTTCACTAAGGGGCTCTAATCAAGGCTGCTACTGCTAGGAAGGCCCATCCCAGTGGTCTGTGGCCGGTGGAGCTGCACAAACCCACATTTCTACACTGGATGCCTCTAGTGGCTCAGCCCACCCTTGACTCAGTGTGCAACCTGGCTGCACCATTCCGAGCATGCAGATACTCCCACAGGATCTGCCACCACTGCTGGTTCCAGGCTCCTGGTTATGATGGATGATTTTCACTGCTAATGAGGAAGAGAAACTGAGGGTGTGTTGGTTCCTTTCCAAAAGCCTGTCCTGACTGACAGCCGGCGCTTATCCACTTGAAAAGAGGGCTGAACTGGAGATGGATTAGTGGTCACGTAGGCTCTCCAAAACATGGGTTTATCCCAAAGCCTGGATCTCTGCCTCCGGGTCCCTTTCAAGCACCAAATTGATTTTTGGGGTTTTTTTTTTCGGTGGGTTTTTTTTTGTTGTTGTTGGGTTTTTTGCAGTTGAAAAGAAACTGTGTACAGGACAGCATATTTGCTTCATGAGCCACAGAAGTGGATCTCCATGGCTCCCTCTGCTACCCCTGAATAAAGTGCCACCAGTATGAAGGAAATCATTAAAAGCAGAAGAGGAATGCTCAAGGGTGTGAGCTTTGGCGGGTGTAAAGCCCAATTCTTCACACGAGAGGTGCTCCTTAGTACAGCTTCAGCATTGTTGGGTGGGATCCGCTGCGACTGCTCACAATTTGAACCATTTGACCTCACTGCATTAAAAGCCTCGGTGCTCCCCAAATGCTGTTCATAACAAGCAAAGGGCCAGGCTCTAGTAAGGCAGGAGGGAAGGCAGTGGGGCAGTGGTGGCTCAGCAGAGCGGGGCGCAGGAGCTGCTCTCCCCCGGCTCAGCGCAGGTGTGAAGGCGGCGTGTGCTCTGCTGCAAACAGGCTGTGCATTGTGCTCTGCTCATCCATCACCCGCTCTGTCAACACAGGTCAACTAATCCTGCTCTCCCTGACCTCTGACCGCCACGCCGAAGGGAGGCTACAAAAATTCAAATGCACTGCTGAGGGAGACAGAATTGTTAAAGCTGCCTTTTCTTCTCGCCGAGACAGGGTAAAACAAACTTCTAAATGCTATTAGAGAGCAAACCTCCGTAAATGAGGAGAAGCTGCGCTCTGAGTCTTCCTCTTTATGATTAATAAGCTGTCAGGTCCTTCAAGGGCTTTCCTATAATGTCGACATTTTATTGGGTTTTGCCCTTAAAGACTCCTGCCTTGATTTGGTTATTTTATCTCAATATTTATTGGTAAAGAAGAAAAACACCCCAAAAAACAAACAACAAAGGCAAACAGAGGCACAGCCCAAACAGACAAAAGGGGACTGCAGACACACCAGACCAAAGCTGCCAGCTCCACAGGGGGAGCTGATTCCTCCACTTGCTGAGGCAAAACATTTTGATGCCTGAGTTAAAGATGTAAGGGGTGAGGTAAGAAATACACGAAGGCTAAAGAAGACAGGTCAAACTCTCAGGACTGGTCTGTGTGTCTGGAGCAGGATTTTCAAAAAGATCTGGGGGCAGCTCAGAAGAAAGTTAGCCAAAACATGCTTTTGAACTTGTAATAACAGTACACTTCAAAATAAAGACATTGCTCCTTATTCAGAAAAGCTTCAGTACCAGAATGGCTAAGCTAAATGTATTTTCATGCCTCAATATTTCTTACTTATCTCCAGGACAATGAACTTTCAACATTTTGAAAGGCTGAACGGAAGAAATCGCAAGACACACAAACAAATGAAGCAAAGACTGTTTCTGCTTTAGCTGTCAAGATAGTCACATGTGTAATGTTTTTACTGAAAAACTAAACCAGGTATTTAGAGCAAATTCAAAACACCTTCCCACTTCCTCCAGTTACTAACATAGTGGAAAAATATACACATTCACTCTGTTTTTGCTTGAGGGATTCATCGTCATTTCTATAAACAGAAGGTAAGATGTGGAAACTCCTTTGCATCAAAGAGAAACTGAGCAATAAACACAGGATAAATACTGTAACACGTGCATCACGTATTACAGTGAGTGATATGTTTGTAGGAAGCACAGAATGGTTTGGGTCAGAAGGATCTTAAAGCTCATCCAGTTCCAAGCCCCTGCCATGGGCAGGGACACCTACCACTATTTCAATTTAAATTATATATTCCACTAATCTAAATTTACTCTCTCTTAGTTTAAAGCCACTCCTCCTCCATCTCCCCAAAAGACTCATGGTATTGATTGGTGGTAATGAAAGGGAGGGGTGTGATTTTACAGAATTACTTCCTGGGCAGATAAAATTGAACCCCAAATACAGGAGAAGGTAAATGGACAGCCTGGGTTTTGTGCAGCTGGTCCAATTGCACTCTCAAAAACTGTTTTTAGAAGGAACTTCTTTTGGAAGGCCTTGGTTACAATCTTGATAATTCTAGCTCTTAACAACTTTGCTTTTCAGCTTGTTAAGAGAGATTTGTTTTTCAAATGTAACTGGCAACTGGTTCGCCCATGGAATGCAAATGTAAAAATTAAGGTGAAGCCAAAAGAGAATCTCCCAGCACAAGAATGCAGCAAAAACTAAATTAAAAACTAAGATGTTAAGGTCTAAACCATTTTGACCATTTCAAAAACTGAGGCGTTCCCATTCAACCATTTTCTCAGATTTCAGTTGTGGGGTGTAAAAAGGGCAAAATGGACTGCTCTCCTCACAAGCAGACTTTTTCAGCCACTGATGTCTGTTGGAAAGCAACCTTAAAACACAGCCACAAATTGACATGGTGACTGTGCCTGTCACTCAGACTGGACAGCAAAGACCAGCAAATGCATATTCCAACTGAATTTTTGATACTAACATGTGCAATTTTCTGATCTATCACGTGATATTTCTCTGAGACACAGCTTTTGATATGAAAAACTAGTGGAAATGCAGTCCTTAGGCACCATTCTAGCTCACATATGTGCACACAGCTTGCCACTGATTTCAACAGGAGTCACATTTAAACAAATTTAAACTAAATGTTCAGCTTCTGGTTGTTCCCAAGATAAACACGAGCAGGCCCCTGTGGTGTGATAGCCGTTAATGCAAATGCACAGCTTTGTTGATATGTAAAACCTTCTAAGAGCCAGAAGCTGGTTATTCTTAGTCATCAAGATGAGATTTGAATCTTTGGGATGTTTGCCTAACCCTGTAGGCTTAATCCATTCTGAGTTACAAATTACAATACTCCAGCAGTCAGTTAGAACGGAATCTGGATCACTGCAATGTGGGAAGTTGCTGGTCAGATTATGGGCTGACCCTACATTTGAAAAATCATCAATAATATAATATAATTACCAAAATTACTATCAGAATCCTGCATGGAAATAGTTAGATGGCCACAAGGACTTATATATGAAGGGTGAAAAGGCAGGAACTGATTAACTTCACGCTAGAAAATTGAGTTCAAAGTCATAAGATGTGCTCAGGACTGGAGGGTTTTTATTGCCAAGGCAGGAACAAACGAAGAGCTGCTGAATGCAGCTGATATTCCATTGATAGCTAAGTAGGAGGTATCCTTATAAAGCTGCTGAAAAGAAGTTTAAATAGGTCTTCACAATTCAGGCTGAAAAGCAATCTCGTGTAGAAACCACATCTAGTTCTCTGCAATGGCCCTTATTCAAAAGTTGATGGGTTGAGATTGTTTTCCACTCGCGTTTTCTTTTGTTGTTGTTTTTGTAGGACACTTCCTGTTTAGGAAGTGAAATGATATTCAAAACTGGGGTTTTACTGTAAGTGATTTCAATAATGTACTTCTCCTCCTACCACAACCACAACTCCGGTCTCTGTCTCTCCAAAAACAATAACAATAATGAATGGTGAGTTCATGACATCTTACCTCATGATGCAACTTGTCGGCAAAAAGGAAGAAACAAGAAGGTTGGCTCAAGGCTGCTATGGAGCTGAAGCTTCTTTGGGCATTTGTTTTATCACTTAAAGCAACAATAAAATACCTTGTGTTATGCATATTCACTTTTTTTTCTTTTTTTTTCCCGTAAATCATTCTCACCCAAACAATGTAATGAGGAGTGTGAACTCGGTCTAAGTGTCCCTTTGAGGTGAGTCCTGGCATTGCTATCATGAAAGTGAGCAGACACAGGCTGGAACTACTGGAATGCAACATAACATTTGAGAATATTTGTTACATATTTCTGTACTTGTTCACCAATGTCTTCTTTTCAGCCTGTAATCCAAATTATATTCCTAGCTCCCTTTTACTGCACTAACATAAGCAGAAAATCCAAGAAGTGTTTTCTGTCACTTGTAGATTTCTAACTGAAGGATCACAGTGGAGAAAGACATGAGTGCTTTAATTTAACCCAAATTGAGCTCAGTGTAAACAGAGCGCATAGACACAATGAATTATGAACTAAACTTCAAAATAATTACAAGGAAATGTGGCAGAAAGGCTACAAATTCACAAACAGCTGTTGGCATGATCTTGTGCTGTTATAAAGAGGAAAGAAAAGCCAAAACAATGTAAGTAAATGCTATGATCTACCTTCACATCATGGTTTTACTTTGGTGTTAAAGTCAGACCCCAGTACATACTGTAGTAACTTGGGAATGACATTTTCTTCCCTAGTGTAAATAATCATGTAGAACTCAGAAAAGAAAGAAGAATTTGATAAGCCACTCATTCCAAGAGGCAATGTACAGCTGGAAGCACCCATCATCTCGAGACAAACACTGAGGAATAATCCCTGCTGGTTGTTAAGAGTCTCAAGGTAAATTTCTTAAGCAAAAGGCTGCAAACACTTTTATCCTGGGGAAAGCCCAGCTCAGAAAATTCCCCTAGGTCTGGATGTTTCCACTGCACACGGTTCTGCTCCCACCACGTTTCAAAAGCTGGGGAGAGCTGTTCTGCACTGTTAACTGACTCTTTTCAGGGTAAATGTGGATGTTTTCCATTGTTGGTGAGCCCGACTTTATCCCAGTGCATTCACAGGGAGTTTGGGCTGTCATGGTGCTGACTCGAGTCCAGGCTGGAGCCAGGGGGTTTTCTGGGGTTCAGCACCTCTGAATACCAAACCATTTAAGAGAACTTCTTGAAATAAAAAGGAAGACTTCACCATTACAAAGTTACAGTTTAATGAAAGACAACTCCTTTTATAATTATTGTTTTATAAAATATTAGGGTTTTTTCATTTTGATTTTAATATTCATTTTCTGTAAGAAATATTGATTTTGTTACAGAGAAGGGGTATTACTTTATATAGCTTGGAGTGAAAATAAGGGTCTTTCAAAATTTTTCAATTTCAAGCTTTTAGATTTTCTTTTTCTTATGTTCTAGCCTTTTGACCCCTAATTATGATTTGAAAGAGAAGCTATTTTTTAAATGACCACATTACTTAAAGGACCTAATTTTTTTTCTGTCTTCTCTCCATGTCTGTAAAATACTTAGAGACTCTTTTGGAGAATTATAGCTGTATAAGTTTGCATAATTTTTATAAAGAAGTAAAAAAGAAGAATAAAGAGATACCATGTATTTTTAATCAAATTGCCTGGGTTCATTTTTTATATAACTTACTGTCTTAGAACATGAAAATACAGGGGAACTGAATGATCAAGAAACTCCCCATTAAAAAAATGCAAATAACCCATTTTTAATTTAAAAGATAAGCTAATTAAAAATAATGGCTGTGGACAGTTCCTGACAAAGCAGTTCAAAAACAAGAACCATGTATTTTATGAGACTTTAGTATTTTTTAATTAAGATGATTTTTCATTTCTCCTCTTGGCCCGTGATAATAAAAAGCAGCAATTGGAAACCAAGCAGATTTTTTTTTTTTTTTTATTTGCCATTGAGAAGTAGAAAGAAGCAAGCCTGATGTTGACTGATGGGAGGCAAATAAAATCCTAGGCAGTTCCACTCGGCGTTAAAAGCCAGCCACAAATTTTTAATCGGGGGAAGTAAAGAGGAAAACTCACAGCTCATCATCCAGCAGTGAAACTGTCCACTGGCTTTATCTCCCTCCTGACTGTCGGGTGCTCCCCATCTCAGTGGCACTCACAGCTCTGCCTCTGCCAGAAACTTCCTTTGGCTCATCATTTGTTACTTGACCCTCCTGCCTTCCCCCTGTGTCATCTGACTGCAGTTCCTCAGGAACAAAAGAGCTGTCACCAGCTGTGATGCCAACAGTGATGATTTTTGATCAAAACATGGAAATACAGACAGTTCTAACTCGTGTTGATGAATAAATAAGGTTATTTCATCCTGTCATTAGAGTGGACCTTCTTACACTAGCACAGGAGCTGGTAATCTGAGATTAACTAGAGCAGGGCTACGAGTGGGACAGCAAAGGAAAGACAGAGGCACTCTGGCAGCCTCAAAACGAAGATGCAAGAAGTAAATGTAGAAACCTGGCTCCCACTCCTAAATCAAGGAACAAGCAGCACCACGTGGGCATGGATTTGGCAATGGAAGAGTGACAGGAACCCAGGGCACCCTGTCCTGTCCCACTAACACCACCAGTGTGGCAGCAAGGCTTGGCCTGGCAGGACTCTTTGGTCCTCCACCAAACCAGGTGCATACACCTGCTTGCAGCAGCATCCAGCTCTGCTGCTCACAAAGCCCATTCTCAGAGTGGACATATCAACACCACACAGCCTTTCTGCATTCCTCTGAAGAAAAAAACCCAAAAAACAGTGCAAATAGCCAGCTGAGGTGGATTTGCACCTCTTTTCCTCCAGCAGAGTGCTGCAAAGCAGATCAGGTGCAGTAATCTGGACTCTTGTGTCCTCCTCAATGCTGTTTTCAGACAGGAACAGGAGACAGGAGTTACAGCAGACAGACATAAACTTAAGAACACAATATCCACCTGATCAGTGGAAGATTAGAGGAGATACAAGATATTTCTTAGAAATGTTGTCTTAGTGGTCACACTCCTAACACGAGGAGGTCAAGGGGATGAGGGAGCCTGTGTGTGTGAGGCTGGAGGTCATCGATGCAGGAAAAGGCAGCAGAGACATCAGGGAACACATGCAGACACCCAAAAAGGCACATGAGCCCTCAGCTAGAGACTCCACATCCTTCCAGCCTAAGGTATTTTGTGATTCAGTGGTAAAATTTGTCTTTCCTGTGCATCTGTGCAGTCCAACAGTGCTGTTTTACAGCTGTTCAGATGATACTTCATTAACTGTAACACCACATTGAGGAGTCATTGCCTATTTCCAATTCAGATCCACCCAAGACATCGCCCATTTACAGCCACAGTGCAGCAACTCACTGAGTGGGAGAAAATCAGATCACCCAGGTGACTGGATTGCCATCAACCTTCCTTGCCCTTCAAAGCACTAATTCATGTCCCCATTCATTTTGGAGCTTATAACCGTGGGGTGAGAAAAATCTCCACGTGTATTGGAAAGGTGGGGCTCAGGAGCAATCAGGAAACCTTTGTAGGCTTGTAAAATATGAGAGACATACCTTGCAGCTCCCAGGTCACATGTTATGAATAGAGCCCACAGTCATTATGCAATCAAATTTTATAGACTTTAACTGAGTCTTTGAAAGCAACCTAAGGCTTTTAAAATATGAGGCGTCCAAGAAAAACCATTCTGGAGTATCTGAAGATGCTTGTAATGCTGCTAAGGAATTCATTCAAGTTGTGTTTGTAGCTGCAGAATTTATCAGGTTGAGAGAAATATGTGCCTTCAGTTTTCCAGCAGAATATTTAGTGGCACTCACACTTTTCCAACACTAATACAGAGTCCACAGAAACAGCCTGATGAAACCATTTCCCCTTCTTGGAACGTAAGGAGAGAGGACTTATTTAAAGTTTATTTTTACCAATTTAATCTCCAAAACTTCAAAGTTTGTTTTCTGCTGTATTTTTAAAGGCAAAAGCCCCAGCCTCTACAGGATTACAGCCAAATATGTGCAACACTGAGGTACACCTGGAAGCCATTAAAACCTGAGCTTCAAATCTTCTGGCCAGAAGGGGTGTGGAAGAATCCATCCTCCCCCTTCTCAGTGTTGACACCCTGTTTCTATTAGGGTAACCTTGAGCCAGAGGTGTTCAAAATAAGAATTCAAACTGCAAACAAACACATTATAAAGAACTCTGCAGAACTGTTCCAGTGTAGGGTCAGAGACCAATTAGGTCAGGCTGAGATAAAGACAGAAACCTCATAAAGAATCAGAAAGTTCCCAAAGAACTGAAAGATTTCAGGTATGTTTAAGCAGTGAGATATTTAACTTTAAAATGCACAAGAATACTTTTTCCTTTTCTTGATCATGTTCACTCAAATATCTTCATTTGAAGTTGAAATAAAATCAATTATTTATTCCTCCACAGTGTCATTCTTTTCAAACTTAGGCTCAACTCCATGGCTTGCTTGGATTTCTTGTTTGGATAGCTTTTGTTTTAAAAACAAAAATGCTACTATGATTTAGAACTCCTTTTTACATACATACAGATACATATATATATATATATATATATATATATACATATATTTCCTGGTAAATTGTGACTTGATGTAGATATGAGATGCCAGATTGTTGGAAGTAAAACAGAAATTGCACTGTGAACTGCCATGCCAGCTGGTAACCACATTTTCTAGAAAATCTGTGGGCAGGCTGTCTTGAGAAAACAGAATGGGAGCTAAAATTGTTTCTATTTTTGTGTGATAAGTAGATAACTGAAAAGGCAAAACACAACAATTTCACTTCAGCAGTGTTAATTTTCTAACTATTCTTTTTTTTTTTTTCTCTCTTTACATTGGCTTTGCCACAAAATGCTTTGTTCACCCTTTCTAGCTTACACACATAAGTCTACAAAATTTGCCTTTCTTATTCTATACATCTTGTTTCAAGCCAGGCATGGTCCACCAACACTGTGTAGTAAAGAAAAGAGAAGAAAAGAAGAGATGGCTGCTGAGCTCAACTTCAGTACTTGCAAGACAGCATCTTTTTTTGGAAATCATACTGCTTTTAACGAGAAGCACCCCAGCACTGCTGCCACGTTTGACTAACGTGTGGTTTTTATATGAACAACTTGATTCCTTTTTTTAGCATGAAATACTGATTTCTCCATTCACAGAGCAAGCAGCCCTTTGTTTCCTCTTCAAACAGTTGAGTTCCCAGTAGATCCCCAAAGAGCTGGTATGGCCCTGTCATTATATAAGAAAATTCTCGACTATTTAACCTGCCACATGAAACTAAACTCAAGCATTTAACTGAGGTGGGAGACCATCCTTGTCACAGAGGGCAAGGAAAAACATTCGGAGAAGTTTGGAACACGTGGTTGAAGGGCACCACACAATGTCACAAATGAAAACAAGGGCTGGTTTAGCATTCTCCTGGCCTCACCCCAGAGCTGTGACAATCCCCCAGCTCATGGCTCTCCCCCACAGGAGGGCAGAGGGGCTTGTCTCCCCTCCCTGTGGGTACAGCCTGTCCATCCATGCTCTTCCCCAGGCTCTGACCTCTGCTCCATGCAGTCCCAGCCCTGCCAGAGGAGCACCCCCAGAACAGCAAATACGGGATAAAAACAAGTCTGGGCTCTACGTGTCTGTCTGGTCACTGCTCCCAGGTCACTTCCAGCTAAACAGTGACAGACTTCTGGCACTCAGAGGCAGGTGGGGGAGACTGTGATAAACTTTGTTTGTCCAGGTGCAAAGCTGAACGTGGTTTTGCTGTTTTTCTTCAGAAAAGAGCAGGGCAGCCCCACAGGCTCTCCCCTCTGCCTGGCTACAGGGTTCTCATGGATCGTCACCATCCCACCCATCTCTGGGAGCTTTGCAGGGTTTAAGCTTGTTGGGGAAACACCTTTTTCAATTCAAACAACAGGAAGAAAAGGCTAAATGAATCCTGTACCTTAAGCCTGGTAACAGGGTAGATTTGCTGGGAGTAATTCTTCCCCAGCAAAGCCAGATGGCTGAATGGGGTGAGAGAGGAACGTTTGCCTCTTAAGCATGATTTCATTATTATTATTATTACAACTTGAAGAACTGACTGTTAAAGGCACAAGTTTCAGGGCTAAGACCATATGCAGCCACTGCTGGAAGCACTGTGAAAAAGTGATAAAGGATGAACCAGAGCAGAACTCTTTGCCAGGCAAAGAGACAAATCAAGGTTGCAACAGATACGGTTGTGCCTTGGAAGTGTAAATAAATGTGAAATGCAAAGGGATTTAATTTCTGAAGCTTTACAAAAACCCTGAAAATTAAGAGAGGCAGAGAGCATTTTCTTTGCTGCTCCACACACGCTCACAAGTGATCTGCCCTCTGAAACTCCATTCATTTCTGTGAATTTCCTCTCCTTGCAGCACATAACCCTGCTGACACATAGCACCTTGTCTGGGCACCCAACACGAGTGCAAAGTATTGCAGAGGGAAGTGTTTCCTTCCCATGAGTGCAGGAGGAGTGCTGAGAACACAGAGCAAGAAGGATTCACAGAGGGGGCTGAGGTCTCTCCTGACACCCAAAGTGTGGCCAAAAAGAGCAAAGCCACCTGTTTTGGTAGGAGGTGAAGCTCCTGCTGAGGGCAGGGGAGCAGGGGTCAGATGACTGCTCTGATGAGTTGTCATCGATTTCCACTTCTTGGAGCAGTGCAGTTTTTGCATTGCTCCCATCTTAAACTAGGATTTAGATTCTGAGAAAAGCTGCTGTTTCTGAGGACAGCCTGGGCACAGAGGTGTTTTACATTGGTTTAGCAAACAAAAGATACTTTCAAAGTAAAATCTTTGAAGGGTATCAGGAGCAAATCCCCCTGTGTTTAACACTGACCTCTGGAACAAGGAATACTAGAAACAACTGCACTAGATTTATCCAGTGGTCTTAAGGGGCTGAAAAGCATTTAAGCAAGTAACAGGCTTCTGCCTTGACTCCTGCTTTCCCAGGCCTGATGTCAGACTAAACCTTTGTCAAAAGCCAGGCAAATATAAACTCACATCACTTCATCTTTAACTCCATATACTTAATTGCACATAGAGTTAGCGAGCTAGTGTGTTTCAGTTAAATTATACTGACAGGCAAAACTCTCTGTAGCATTTAATACAATTGAGCAAATGTTTTCCCCCTGAAAGTGCCCTGGGAGGCAGAGTAGGTTAACTGAGTTACTTACAATGTGAAAAGCACATGTAGCATGTCACCAAATATATTCTGAGTTGCATAAAAGATGTGCCATGTTCTAACAGCTAACTCTTAAACTCTTGGAAATTAGAAACACCTGCCCACTGTGCCTCAATGCTATATTTATTTGTCTGTGAATATTTATAAGCATTTAAACTACTAATGTTGTTGGCATTGTTAAATCTTGATTGTGAAGTTTGTAAATATTCAAAAGAAGCAGATGTTTACTAATCCCATTTACCTTTAAGGGAAAAAAAATGTAAAACTGGAGCGAAAGCAGACTGTTAAACTGTTTTCCCAACAGAAACAACCAAATAAATTACTGCAATCTGAAGACTATAAAGAGTGACTTCAAAGGTCAAAGGATTAAAGACAGTCTAAACCATGAAACGCATTTTATTAAATTAATAAAACATACGATTTCGCTAACCTAATTACGCGGACAAATTAGCTGGAAAGGAGTTTCAGAGCTTGCCATCCCGGCTTAGCTGGGGCTGTGGTTGGGGTTCAGCAGCTCTGCCCTGGCTCCCAGGGCTCCATCCTGCATGGAGCCTTCTCCAAGGTTAGAGGCAGGAGCTGAGCCAGGGCTCCTCTCTGCCTCCAAAGCCCCAGTGCTGCTCCGGGACCGCAGCTCTGGAGCTGCAGCCGCTGCCAAGGAGGCCTGCACTTGGCTCTGCTGAGTAACCAAAACACTCATTCAGTCCTCTCTTCATCTGTTTTAAATCACGCTTTTTTAAGTGTATTTATGTGATAAAGAATTGAAGCTGTTTCTTTTGGCCATTTAAATAATTGGGACACTCTCCTTTTCAAATAGATTGACGTTGAAGTACAACAAGCGCATTGAAAAGTGAGTTTTGGCTCGAGGAGCCTTGAATTTGCTTAACTCTTTCAGAGCTTAACAGCTGCTTTTCTCAAAGCCGGGTTTCTCAAGGAAATATAAGCCTTACAGGGATCAGTCCTATCCCCATAGAAGTCAGAGAAAGTTTGATTTAAAGTAATCTCAAAAAGTAAACTAAAGCATTAACTATTTTACTGAAGCAAAGAAACTTATTTCTTCACAAAAGACTGCATTATTCCATTTATAAAGTCCATTCCCAAACAAAGTGACTGAAAAAGCAATCATTTACTCAAACTACATCAGCAGGGATGTCGAAATCTAGGGGGAAAAAGGTATGCCTCAGCTGGGGTGGTGACATCTCAGGAGACAGCAGCAGAGAAAACGTGACAGTGCCGTGTTCTGCAGGATGACTCTCATTAGCTTTATGAAAGTTCAGATCCACGTTCTCTCGGTTAATTCACCTGCACAGATAGAGCTGGAAGGAACAGAGCCTCTGCAGCTCCTTCTGCCGTGACATTAAACGTGGCAAGGTTATCATTTAATGCACCACCACTGAAGAATTGATCCGTGCCCTTGGAGGAGGGGGTGGGGCTCTCCTTCCCAATACTTCACAATTCGCTTGGACAACTCTGGAAACAAATCCTTAACATTTCTCAGGCAGAGAGAAACTTCACAGTGCTACTCCCAGTAAAATGAGTTCAAATTCATCCTCCTCCATCAGTTCAGTTCTCCACAGATGCATGTTTTGTTGATCTATTTCCCCAATTTCTGTTTTAGGGTTTAAAGGTTTAAATACAACAACAACAACAAAAAGCAGCTTTTGCCATTTTAACTTAGTATTTGTTCACCAAACTATCACCATCATGTGACAGTGAAATAGCATTTCACTTCAATAGCATCGACACCATGTGCTCACCCCATTAGCAAGCTCCCCTCAGAATTCACTAAGTTTATGATGAAGTGATGTGACATCCCTAAAAACTGAGAATTAGTGCTGTTTCCAGTTGAGAGAATGTTTTGAAAGGTTCCCCCGATTGCTGTTTCAGTCTGGATATAGATCCTCATACAAAATCACATGTTTTTTCTCTTTGTTTCGTTTTTTTTTTCACCTTCAAATAACATTCTAATCTGTCATCAGCTTTGGAAAGGAAAGGAGATGTCCATGATCCCAGTATTTTTTAATTTTCAAGGTCATGTAGCCTAAATCATAAAGAAGAAGCTTTCTTGGGTCTGTGCAGTAGTGGCTGAATATGCTAACAGTTTGATCTGGAAACAATTTCAGGCTGATTTATTAGGGTTAACCTTGCACAGGATTGAGGAGGGCAGGGGGGGTGTCTAAATAAAAGGTAAGCAGGGGAAAAAAAAAAAAAAAAAAAGGAAATCCTTCACTTTTTAGACTGACAGTAAAGTTTTCACTTTTGCAGTGTCATCTGGCTCTATTTCCCCACGAGGATGGTTTGGGCCAAAGTGTCCTGAGCCAGGAGGGCTCTTCCAGGGAAGTGACACCAGATCTTGTCCTGCCTACAGAGGGACCACAGCAGTGTGACAGGACAAAAGAGGCACTCCCTTCTCAGCACGACACAGGTGTGCAGATCTCCCTCCCTGCTGTCAACCCCACCTTTATCGCTCCTCACCAACCCTGGCTTCTGTCTCTGAGCACCCCTGAGGCAGCACAAGCCCAGGCTCACACAGGTACCCACCAAAAGTAGGTCTTGCAGCCCCACACCACAACATGTAGCAGTACCTGCTTTTGCTAATGGTTGCCCTCAAGGCACTGAGAAGACCATATTAATAGTAATTCATGTTGGGATGCTCTGAATCAGCAAGACATAAGAAAATGAAAATAGCAGCAGCTTTGCATCATTACAACTCTACCCCTTGTGGATTTTCTGCTAGTGGCAATATCCCTGAGCTGGCGTAGACTAAAATATTCTCCTCTTAATACCATTCTCCCTCTCTTCAACTCCTACACTCAAAGAAAGCTGAGTTTACTAAGTGGCACTACTTTCTTATTTTAATGAATGCATGCAAAGCATATTTATATGAGTACCAGAGCTCCGAGGTTTAACAACAAGCTTTCTCATTGTAGATCCCACACTCTACTCACTACTTGCACAGTTTATAATCAAGAGAACCTCATACTACAAGTGCAAGTCAGAACAACAGCAAAACCAAAAAATTTATACTGCATTAGTTCTACCAACAATCTTCCTGCCACATCAGAAGGTTAAATCTTGGGAGAGCAGTCACTGCTACAACACAAAATTGCACCACAAAATTGCTTCACAGCTGCTGGACCCTCACCCAGTTTGGTGTAACACGTGTGGGGGTTCCTCTGTCAGGCCGGTGAGATGCTTAACCTTGTTTATCTGTGAGTGCAAAACACCATTCCCCATCCAGCAGAGTCACTCTGACCTCTGTGTGGAACCTCAGTTCTCCCCACACAGCATAACAATGCTGCTTTGTGCAGCCCGTGTAAGGCCATGGGAGTCAGGATTTACTGCTCCGGCAATTTAATAATAACCTTCATCCTTTCTGGCTTATCCAGTTCGCGTTCTAAAACGAAATATATAAAATGCCAGAACTTTTCCATTGCTTCTTCTCTCTGTTAACTGATCCTCATTATCACCCACTTTGCAAAGGTTTCTTTAGACTACAAACGCAGGGAGGAAAACTCCAGAAAAAACCGTGCTTGTTCTGCTGACACAGAGTGAAGGATATAGCTTTAAAAGCTTTCACTGAATTGCCTTTTTGTGCACCATGCAAGAAAAACCAGCTATACTTAACATCCTAAATATTTCTGCGCCCACATTCAAACTGCAGGAAGTACAGGTTACAAACCTTCTAACATCTGAAAAAATAAATTAGAATAATAATTTTCTAACCTTTATTTATTGCAGGTGAAGGCCTGATGGGCATTTAACTAGCATTTACAAATAGCTGAAGCAGTGGCTCTGAACTGCACAGGCCATAACACGGGAAAGATGATAACACACGAGAGCAGGGTGAATATTACAGATTTCTTCCTGAAATGAGCTGAAAACCTACAATCCAACAAAATCAATAGAAAACAGAGCTGCTCGAACATTCTAGGGCCCAAGCCATAAATCTGAGCACTAAAACCACAGTTTTTTCCCCCCTTATTTTTTTCCCCCCTTATTTTTTTCCCCGGGGGATTGCTCGCTCGCCCAGGAGTGGCACTGTGAGCAGCTTGGGGAGCTGCCTTGGCAAGCAGTGCTCAGCCTGGCCACGTTGGCTTTGGGGGCTTCTGAGAACCACTTCTTTCACTTTCAGTCCCATGCGGTTTCACACCTCGACCCCACAAGCTCACTTTGAACGTCAGGTTCAAATGAATGAAAAATCACAACAGCCAAAACCATTGCTCATTGTGGGGGAACTAAGCCTGACTGTGTAACAGATGGTTTTAAACCAAAAGTATAAATCAATCTCATCTTTTCAGTTAAAACTTCCTTATAGCCTTCTATGAAAACAGAACATTGCTACTCCTGCCTTAGCTTCAATCTGACAATCTCCTAATAGCATTCTGTGTTTCCCTGTGCTGGCTTCTAAGTGTAACCATTGAGTTTCTTATCATGGCTCTTCAAATGGGCTCAGGTAGGACACACAGCTTCAGTAAAAATGGGGTTTAATTACATAAAACTATAAATAGTATTCCTGCTCCAGACTTGCAGGCAAATCTAAATCAACATTATGCTAGGTCAGTCCTTATGTTGCATGTGCTTGATATTTATATCTGTAACAGTGAGACAGGGAAAGGAATTGCATTTATAAGTAATTAACCAGTTTAATGAACATCAGCCAAGGGAAGGAGCTCAAGTTTAAATTCAAGTCTATGCTTGGCTTCTAGTGCCAGAAGAAACTGTGTACATTTGGTTTTCCCAGCAAAGCACACAGGCAATGACTGATAAGGGCCATTTATTCTATCTCAGCTTGCTATGCAAGTATTTGCTTAGGACTTAACCCTATTGAATTCCAAGTAGCTTTAGAGTTTTACTGTAGGGAAGTTTTAACCTCTCTCACAGACAGTCCTATTCCAGCACTCTTAATGCTGCTTTGATAACAGCAAAGCACTGGGCTGCTTGTTTCGTGTAGTTCAGAATAACAAAGCACTTCAGCAAGCTGTGAGTGAATGCAGCTCTAACCAGCTCTAACTAGAGCCTGGTACCTTGCAAACTTGTATTTCTGCATCTGATCAACACATTCAGCTTGGGGACTGCATGAAAAAAGATCAGTCACTTGAATATATAAAATGCCACAGGACATGAAACCAGTCATCTTCAGGCAAAAAATAAAAAATTCTGTTCACAAAATAAACTCCTGAACCAAAAGCCAGGCAGGCAGGTACATCTTTGCTAAACTGTGAAACTATGACTTCTGAAGAATCACGACCTCTTCCTCTATATAGTTGCCATTGGAGAATTTGTTCCAGCCTTTGCATTCAATATACACTTGCCACATATTGATTTTTTTTTTCCTTCAAAGCTAATCTTTTGACTTTCCAACTGCAAAGAAGAAATATTGTCAGACTGATTATGAGGAAGCTCACTAACAGTTCACGCATTTGATGCTCTGGCTATAATGTTGTACAAATCTAATGTCATAAGTCCTGGATCATGTACAAATATAGAAAACAGCATCAAAGATGTAGCTTTTCCCTGGGTATTGGTCTTTCAGCTTGCAGAAGACTCATTCATTTCAAAACATGCTGGGATAACTGACTGGCTGCACTGCAACCCATAAATGCCCTTATATACAAGCTTTTCTATGACATTATTAAATGTCTTGAAACATTTTAAAGTTTTATTACAGTGTTTGACATCAACAAGGCAATTAGTGAGACCTGAGACCATGTACTGGTCAGACAACTGACACCAGAAGCACTTTGTAAAAGTCAATGGTTGTCTTGGGTTTACAGGCCAAGGGTAAGTGTATGCCCATAGACACACTTTTTCATTTTTATAACTATAGTTAAGGCTTTAAGGAAAAGTCCATATTCCCCAAATCAGCTTAAATCACTGGTTTCTGATATAAATAACAACAGGAAAAAGAATGGAGACAGAATCATAGAATGGTTTGGTTTGAAGATCATCTTGTTCCAAGCCAGGGATGCCATTTACTAGATCAGGTCTGACAGTAATAGGAGTAGAGGAGTGAATTTTCCCCCAAACTAGCAAAAGTCTAATAAACAACAAACATATCATTGTATTTCAATAAGTCCTTTCTCCAAAGATATCAAAAAGCAATTGAAAAGTACCAAATATGTCCAAGACTGCGATGAAACGTGGCCATGGAGAAGAAAACCAGAACTTACAACTCCTACCCAGAGCAGCAGAGTCACTGCTGAAGGGACAGCGACAGATCCCTCACATCCAGCCACGCTGTAACAGACATTTCAGAACTGACATGCACAAAAAAAAAGCAGGAGGGAGGATTTCCTATATGTCTGATTGTACAGGAGCAGGCAGGAACAGGCACTTCCCAGAGCTTTCAGGGTGTGCAGGAGCTGTCTGTGATCAATGCTGCCGCCACACGCAGCTGAGCTGGCTTTTGGTGGATGACATATGTTCCTAATTTGTTTCCTGCATAACCAGAAGGTGTGTTTACTGCTCCGAAATCAAGTTAGCATTTACAAAGCATAATTATCTTTAAAAAATGACTTTGCCATAACTTTCAACAAACTCAGGGTAGACTGGAAAAGAAGCAAGGACTGCTGTAGCTTATTAAAGTTAACATTTTATTGAGCAGGTGGAAACAGAAGTCAGCTGTCTGTTCTTAGTTTCTTTCCTCTCTGACCTCTCCTGGGAAGGGATGGATTCTAACAACCAAGTAACAAATTTATTCTGATATTTCATTGTTGGGGTGGGTTTTTTTGGCTTTTTTTTTTTTTTTTTTTTTTTTTTTTTCTGGTATAATTCTGGTTAAAGGTGTTGATTCACAATAGCTGAGATTTAAAAAAACCAGAAGCATGGGTGTCCTACAGGCTACAAAACTGCCCTACTTAGTTTTCTAGCCAAAGTTTTTAAAATCAAGCTGAGACTGAAGCATCTCATAACTGCAAGACATTAAATGTGAAATTAAGTGACAGATAAGTAATCTAACAAGACAATCTCAGCTACAAGAGTTTATTCACCTCTGCTTTTCAGAGTCACATCTCCCTATAATTTATGGCATACATATTTTCACAATTTGATGCAACATTTACATTAGTTTAATCAAACACTTTCAGAGTGCTTGGTTCATTACTTGTGTGGCACTATATCAATTGCACTTTACTTACTTCCCTAATCAAAGAGTATCTGAGTTCTTTGGACTGGACAAATGGATATAGATTTTACAGGAACCCAACAAACTAAATGCATATGCATTATTTTAACTCTGAAGCATTTATATTCCCTCATAGCTCTGATTTCTAATCCAACTGGCTAGTATTATTCATGAAAAATCATAGTATAGTAATTTAAAGGGATAATAAACACATAACACAATAAATAGTAATGTTCTAAGCTCTTGCCATGCCAATAAAGCTGTGATTCAGTCAAGTTCAACCATGGGTATGGAAGTAAGCCATCCCCAGTCATCAAAATGAAAAAAATCCTATCAAGACCCATTGATTTCAGTGGGATTTAAACATAAGTTTAGGTTCTGGATGGATTAAAGGTAAGCACACTCCTGAACCAGAGCCCAAGGACATACACACTAAACGATGCCAAAGCCCCAATGTCACTTCAACTATTTAAAGTTCTTTCAGTGAAATCTTGTCATTTCCCTGTGCACAAATCCTTTGAGCCCATCACCCATGGCAAAGGGTGGCAGTTTTTGTTATTTCTTCACTTCTGCTCCACACTTCCCTAGTGCTTTATCTTGTCAATAGCCTATAGTTATATATCATAACATTCATTTTATATTTTATTACCCTACCTAACTAGCACTATGCTGCAGGATCAGAAAACCTTTACAACTGCCATTAAGTTTGTCTAGACAGAGTTTTTTTTCCTTAATTCTTTTCATTACAGAATATCCTTTATTTTCCTGTAACGACATCAGTTCACTTTAGAAGGACACTTGTGCACACTGAGGTTGACACATATCACACAGAAACTATTGGAGAAATTCTTGCTGACTGAAGCATGTTTAGATACAGTTGTAAGACATGAAAAACACACTTCTTAAAACATTTTTTCCCCTTTCTTTCCAGTATTCAGTGATAATCTCTGGAGTACTGCAGCTAGCTAAGCCAGAGTCTGCTCTGTATCCTAAATCCAAGCTCAGAGCTTGCCATGCACAGGCAGGAGACACCAGAAGTGAGACAGACAGGGGTGTTGTCCTTTGAGCCACAAGTCCTTTCCAAATCTGCAGTGTGGGAGAATTGTGTGACAACATCCATAGGACTAAGGCCAAAAGGATTTCCCAAGATGGGCTCTGTACAATTGTATAAACAGTTCCTAGTATTTTGCGCCCAAATATGAAAAAAAAAATTAAACATTTTCAGGACACTTTTAGTTCACATACCCAACTGGTCTTTTTAATCAGGCTCAAATAAGGGGAAAGGCAGCGGAAATTCAAACTATTTAACCCTGTATTTTAGCTTCAGAATATTTTGCACTTTTAGCATTTTTTATAACAGGCATACCCCTGTGTCAGAGCTATTTTTCACATACACCAGCAAATATGTTTTTGAAGAAAACACAAGAAGCGGGGGGTGGGAGGAGGCTGGGCAGACTTTACCCCAATATTCAATATTAGTATTAGTTAATGAATTACTGAAAATCAATATCAAATAAAGCCAGTATTTGTTTTGTAGCTTCAAGTGGCATCCTTTATCTTAATATCACAGTTTTATGTGTCATTTAGAAGCTTTATTGTTTCAATAGCAAAGCTAAAGAGGTTAATTCCCCTTTAACAAGGGGCTCTCCCCCTTTTCTCCCTTTCCCCTCCCTCTCCTTTTTATTTTTTTATTTTTTTTTTTTTTTTTGGCTCGGCCTAAATTTCTAACACCACCTCACCAAACGTAGTATACAGCTTTTAATTGTGCCCAGAGGCAGTACAACTTCAAGAGAGGGTTTGGAGCAAGTGGCAGAGGATTTGCAGCACAGCTGTGTTCCGGGAACATGTGCGAGAGCCCCGTCAGCACCTGCGCCCGCCCCGCTCCCCGCACGCTCCACATCTGGGATTAATCACCCCTTTTAAAGGAATTAATACTCTTAACGTTTTTTATTTTATTGTACCTGCAGGAACACGACGCTATATTAAAATCTGCGGCTTATAAAGTAGTATTTTGTTCGGGCCAGGGTTACTGGGGGGAATAAAACCTCCCCGTGCTTTTGCCAAGAATGAATTGTTTTAATATCCCAACATTCAATATTATTTATTATTAAAGTCGAGCGCTGCTTTGGTGAGTAACTGGCTTTCTCAAGCTTTAACCTACTTTTCCCCACTGAACTCTACCTTACAGTTCCAACACTTGCTGGAAACAAGCCCCCATAGTTCCTCCCCCCATCACCATTTTCTCAGTGTACACTATTCACTCTGGAAGATTAAAAAAAAAAAAATCTTTTAAAAATGTGATATTATTTAAATGCCATTCAATTCCAACAGCAGTATTTGCTTACAGAGTTCAGACAGCACAGAACTCTATTCATGCATGAGTTATGCCACATTAACCATTTACGATAGATTTTCATGTTAATTCTACAGGGGAGGAATCATATTAGATTTGCCCATTTTGTGTAACTTATAATGCAATTCAGCAACATGAGTCCTGCTCATTATGATGGTGGGGACTAGAGAGGAAAGCTAAAACGAAGAGGAGGGAAATCAGCTCTGGTATTAATTCATTAAAACACAGACATTTCCCAAAAGTCAGACACCTGAGTGAACACTTCTGAGGTCAAGCCACAAAGACCTGACACTGTTGCTGCCATTTTGGAGTCCACTAGAATTCAGTTTCAAGATTGTCTCTGAATCCACAATTTATCCCAAAATCTGACAGACCAACCCATAAGCAATAGAAAAATACACTGCTAATTGTTGGGAGTCCAGGACACCCCTTAGATGGCCTGGGACCTAAGGAAGGGAATTTGAGCCCTGGACAGGGGGTGTGGAGCTGGTCCAGGGGGCTCAGAGACCTTGGCAGAGAGCCCAGGAAAACACCAGGTTTGATTTTAGTCCATGGGAGAGGCTTCTGACACAGAGAGAGGAATTGCAAACCACCGGGATGTGAAAACAGTAGTTTAGCACAGTAGCAGATGCAAAATTCCGTAGTTTTAGGGTTCATGGAATTGAGGTAAATGGGGACAAGATGGTGGAATTTTGGTGGTACCTCATGTACTTCTCCTTATTCCTTGTCCTCCATTTTTTCAGGTTTTGATGGCACAAAGTAGTTAGAGTGGATTGGGTCAACATAGAAATGACCCTTTTAGTGTGAGCACCGGGCATTGGTACAAAATAGTAAATAACAGACCTGTAGTTATCTGTATAAATGTAAGGAAATATCCCATCGGGAGGCAGTCGCCACATGTCCCAGCTGCTGTCTAGACCTTGGCTGGGAGAGGAGAAAATTCTGAGATATCAAATAATAAACGTCACGAGAAATCTGAAAACAGAACCTTCAAGACTCTGCTTTTTCATACCAACACGACTCGGGGCTTTTAGAGGGCCAAGGACTTTAGACAACCTAAACCTCGGGTGAGGAAACTCTCCCCAAGAGCTAATACTTTCTGCATTATTCTGTAGAACCAAAAAGAAACCTTAGTTAGAGACATGGTGAGTATGACAGGTTTTTGTCTTCTAATACACCATTTATCCAAGAATTGGAACAGAAATATTTATCCCTCCAAACCCTTCGGTAAATACCATCCCAGATTTCTCAATGCATATTTACTTGATTTGAAAACAGTCTGAAAATTAAGCAATATGTACAGCATCCAAAACTGGTGCATTTTGCCTTAGGAATAATTTTCCCAGTGACATCTACAACACAGTCCCTTTGTATCTCATAATTCAGTTGCTTAACCTTGTTCTACTGAGCTGGAACTGCTCAGCAGCAAAATGGCTCTGAAGCCAAAGCCATATTGGTCACAGGCACTCTTGGACTAATTTTTCTTGTAATTGTGAACCTCAGCAGCCTCCTGGTCCCATTTATCTGTGTTGGGTACCTTCCTCCTGATGCAGACAGACTGCAGCACAAGACTAATTGCATTTTTGGCTTTCTATGCTCAGTATCTTTACCACCTTTGCTCAGTTGTTCTTCCAAGCAGATTTTTCTACTTCTGTCATAAGTGCGCAATATATTCGTAGTGACTGTAGCCTTAAAAATCTAAGTACTTAATGCAATACATTAAATTAAATACCTATTTTGAGAATTACCATGAATATTATGCACATTACATATTTTAACAGGGAAGAGGGGGAAAAAGCAAATCTTGTTGCTCCAGCCCAAGCTGGCAGAGCAGCCTTCCTGACTCACTGAATTTCTCACTCCCCCTCACCTCGGGAACAGCCCCCAGGAAAAATCCACTCAACTGCTCAGGATCCCACAGGACCTTTTGTTGGGACTTATCCCCTCTTATAGAGGTGTCGAATATATGTTTTTAAATTTAATTGTCTTTTTTTTTTTTTTTTTACTATCCTAAGATGGTTTTGTTGCGAGGGCATGACAGATGTGTGTTAATTTGTGCCTCAGTTAGCTCCTGTCACCCTGATTTTAATGGAGCTGAACAAGTTCATACGCCACTGTCTAACTCACTGAGAAATCATAATCAGGCTGATTTATGCAATGGGCAAATCCACACCTCACACTGAACCTGCAGCACAGGCTTAGCAAAAATGGAAACACATGCAGGTATTGCTGCCCACACAAGCCAAGCTAGTGGAGAAAAAAAAAAAAAAAAAAAAAGGGAGATTCATTTAAATCAGAAAAGCAAATGCACAGTTGCATTTGCACAATTTTGGTTTTGGAGCCAAAGGACACTCCTTGTCCTTAGAGGTAATTCCCTCTCCGTTAGCAGGAAACAAAAACTGGTGGGCAGAGGTTGAGACTGGCTGAGTATAATTTTAGTGATGACTGGGGATGGGGACAAGGGGTGAACAGCACCACAAAAGATTCCTTTTTTTCCCAGATTCTGAGGAATAACAGGGAGGTGTTTTTTTTTTTTTTTTCTTTGACTGCTTTCCTCACTGCTGTTGGGATGCTCAGGGAGGGAGCTGACCCTGTTCTGAGCAGGAGGGGGGACAAGGTGACCTCCAGAGGTCCCCTCCAGTCTAAATTTTTCTATGACTCTAATCAAAACCCTCAAGAGATGCTGAATCTGGCAATGCCAAACATACCCAGGAAATGTAAAATTAGAACTGATTACCAAGACGTTTGTAAACCAGAAGCCTCTGATGCCATTATATGGTCATCTAATACTTGGACAGAAGCCTTTGCTGCCTGAAAAATGTTGAATAAAGCAGACTAATTGCAAAACACTACTTGCTGCACTGCCAGCTTTTCCCTATGGAAAATAAAATTGCAGAGATCTTGGGAACTGGTAAATTTGCCAAGCTGGAAGTCAGGTTATGAATTTAGAAAACACTTTCTTTTTTTCTTTTTCTTTTTTTTTTCTTTTTTCTTTTTTTTTTTTTTTTTTTTTTTTTTTTTTTTTTTTTACATATCAGTAATTAGATGGAGAATTGAGAAGTAATTAGATGGTAAGTTGAGAAGTAAAACTACATCTCAGAACTCTAAGAATAGATTACATGAGAAGCAATGTTTTCAAAAAAGAACCAAAGTGATGTAGGAGCCTATATCTTGCTACTAAAAATAAGGACCCTGGTCCTCAAGGCATTTAAATAGCCCTGCACTATGAATTTATGTCAGTGTAACAAAATTCTCTCTGGACATCATTCTTTTGACATATCTCTACAATCAAAAATCCCAATATGTACAAACATCCTGGGGAAAAATGCTTGTAGAGTAAAGGAACTCCTTAATGTTCATTTTTTCTAATTATTAGACATAGTATCTAAAGCAAAAGTGCCAGACCTGTAAATTATTGCAGCACAGCAGCCTAATATTTAGTCTAAGTCACACTTGAAAATAAGTTATTTTTGTGCTTTAAGATATTTTACTAAAGAGCAAGATGAATGCAAATTGCTTAATAAAATGTTTTTAAAAACCCAAGAAGATCCAGAAATACACACATTATTTGTTTCCCTCCAGGGAAGATCCAACAGGACCAAGTGAGCTCCACAACACCTAAGAGCAGACAAAGATTTTAAAAGGCCAAACCACAATTTTTCCACAGTTTCCAGTCTAATCTCCAAGGCGCTTATTACACTTTTTTACTACTTAAAAGTAGCAACAATTTTATTAATAGGCCAGCAGCCTCCATTTTCTATTTGGCAGAAGATAGACTCACTCTTAATGGGAAAACATATTTATTCTGGGACTAGTCATAGTCAGATTTATTCAGTGCTAATGAAGACACTGCTTCAAGCCAGAGGGTTATGGAAAAAAAAGGAAAAAAAAAAAAAAAAGGCTGGAAAGGGCTGACACTGTGAAGATTTAACTTCTGGATTAAAATCAGTGGCAGAGCCCCATGCCCTGGGTGTTATTCATTTGTTAAACAGCTTTCCAGCAAGTGCTGGATCTCCCAAAAGTTCTGTAGCTGCCCTGGATGGGGCAGACACAGCAGCACAGGGAGCAGTGAGCTGTGAGGAGCCCCTGTGCAGTCCTGACTCAGGTGTTTCTCTCTGTGTCCTAAAGGGAAGATGCTGCTTCATCATAATTTCCCCCTTATACAATAAACGTTATTTATCCAATCTGATGTATTTGTCAGTGGTTTAGCTCTTATTTTGCCTGACCTTGTAATTACAGCAAGTACAGGTGCCTTTTATTTGTGCAATGCTCATGCTCCTGGATGTCTGGTAATGTGTGCTCCAGAACCATCTCATAACTCTGTGATTTTCTCACTCTACAAAAATAATTTTACAAACACTCACTCTCTTCATGATTGTCGCAATTTCTGCCAGAGAGAGCCCAGGGCTGGTCAAGTGCCAAGCAGGGCTTAAACACACTCAAGAGCTTCAAAGAGAAATGCACACAATGCTATTGATGTCAGCCTCTCAGTTTAATACATACTTAAATTCACAGCATTAAAAATAACCAATCAAGGGGTTTTCTTTGCCATCCTCACTCTAAGAGAGAGCCTGAAATCTGTGTTTAAAAAGAACACTACAACTCTTGATTCTGCAGGGTGTTCAGTACCCTCAAACTCTCACCATGATTTTCATTAGAGGGCAAAATGTTTGGAAAATTGTTATATGAAGTCCATAAATCTGAAGATGAATAATGAAAATGAAACTTCCCATGAAATGCCCCAGTGTTCATTTTATTTAACATTCTCCATTGGTGAAAATAAATTAAGAATGAACAAGACTTGTTTATGCCTGCCTTACACCATTCTCTGTGTTTTAATAGCAACTGCATATTAATTTATCAGGATCCCATAAATTATAATTAGCCAGGAGGATTAACAACATAAATCCTTGAGTTTAAAACCAACCTGGCCTGCTCTCTCTTCCCTTAGCCCTAAAGTGAAAAAGAGCCATAAAACCCATCACCGCTGTTTGATCCATTAAACTCATGAGACACTCTTATTTCAGCTCAGCTACTGGAGGTAGAGGCTTTGCAAAATCTGTTTTAAAGTTACAGCAGCCTTCCTGGAAGTGAGAGAGAGCGTGCACAGGAAAGGCGCAGCCTGAAGATGGGAGATGACTCTTGGTCTTTTCCACTGCATCACCAGCTGACATCAGGGAGGCTTCTCAGTACGCAGGAAATGGGCAAGAGATCTTACTGGTAAAATAGGTGAGCCATAGGGGTATCACTTCCTAAGCACACCTTTGCCAAGATAAAAGGAAAATCTAACTGAAGTGGCCACGTTTCACTGGGCTGGGAAGCAGGAAGGATGTGCTGCAGGTGGAGCAGATGCTCTGGGATCAGGAAGTCCTCCTCTCACTGCAGTTTAATATCCTTGAGCATCAGCTGGGGGCAAAACAAGTAACATCCCCACAGGGCTGTAAATCAGCCAGGGCGTTGTCCTGGTATGTATTATCCCGAACAATTTAAGGTGCTTTGGCAGCAACACAACCCATTGGTACGTGTAATCAGGAACTTCCTCACAAATACCAGCTTGAAAACCCACTTCCTTCCCCGTCACTCCTGAAAGATTTGCATGACAGATGTGAAACGCTGAGAGCTGAAAGCCATCAGTCCCACCTGAACGCTCAGGTAGTGCTGAGAGAGGCTGGTGCTGCTGCAGCTGGGAGAACGAGCCCACACCAAGGCACGACGAGGTGCATCTTGTCTTCTTCCAAAAGGGCATTTTTAAATCGAAATATCTGCTGGTTCAAGGTATTAGGTAAACAACAAAAGGAGAAGTTTCTGCCAGGGTTTATTTTTGGTACCAGACTGCTCTGCAAGGGTCAGATGGCCACGTGAGCCACCCAAAGAAAATCTTTAACAGGCGTAAAAATTTATCTTAAGTGCTCAATTTTTTTTTTATTTATTGCTTGAAAGAGTTTAGGAGCTTTTGAAGACACCAATCCTTTATTGTCATCATGCACAAAGGGAGCAGGGATTATGGAGCAGAGCCAAAGCCACGTGGCTGCACCTACAGCACACACAGGAGCTGCACTCCTGTCCAAAAAGCCCGCAGCCATCAGGTCACCCCTGGGGTGGGAATAAGCACATTTCAAAGCCAGGAAAGCAGTGTTGTCAAAGGCAGAAAAATACTAAATACAAGGCTACACCTGAGGGTGATGAGGCCCTGGCACAGGCTGCCCAGAGAAGCTGTGGATGCCCAAATGCTGGGAGTGTTCAGAGCCAGACTGGACGGGGCTCTGAGCAAACTGCTCCAGGGGAAGGTGTCCCTGCCCATGGCAGAGGGATGGAACAAGGAAATCTTTAAGGTTTCTTCCTGACCCAAACTATTCCATGAGCTGAAACAGATAAGCCCGACAGGAGGAACTGTCACTTTGCTCCCCTCTGCCTGAGCAAGAGCACTACAAAAATACTTTTCTTGCATCTTCACCAGAGAGCATCTCCTGATGCATCCACAATCTGCTGCTCTTCCTAATCTCAGGAACCTGTGAGGACATTCATGTGGCATCTAGGCTTTGGCTGGCCAAATTCCAAGATGGTCAGTGGAAGTGGCCCTTCTCCCTCCCTGGCAGCTGGAGCTGATGTCCACCACACTTTCCTTCCTGGCCTCAGAAACCAAGAGAAAACAGAATCGCTGAGTGAGCAGAGAGAAATTGCAGTGGACACCTGTGACAGCCCATGTCACTGAGGGGTGGGTTTAGGGACAGTTAGGGGTGTTGAGCCTCAAAGCCAGAGCCTGGCTCTGCTCAGCAGCCCTGATGTGAACAGGTTACCCCACAGGTTTCACTCTCTTCACACCACACAGATCTCCCAAGCTGCGGAAAACCCGTCACCTGAACCTGCAGAACAAATCCCTCACAATACTGTTGACTGAGACTATTTTTTTCCTCCTCATGATTAATGTTTCAGGGTCTGACAAAATACAGGGGCAGCATTTTTTGAGCTTGATATCAGTTATCCAGGGAAAGGCTGCAGCAGGCACACACGCAGTAGGAGCAGATAAGGGGGCTCAGATCAGCGTGTGATATACCTGCGTGCACCAGATGAGCTGAACATGACACGGGAGTACTTCTGCTCACTTCACACAGCTGATATTTATCACAGCTCCTTTCAAATGCTTATCTCCATCCTTTGGAGTTCACTTATAGCATGAACAAGGTGAACTCCCAGGTGGAACGAGGGCCCAGATGTGTCAGGGGAGGTTTCCATTCAGTAAAACCAGGATTTCACCTGGTTTAGAGAGATAGGGCATACACAGCTCAGCAAAATGTGTTTCTGCAGGACTCTTATATCTGCAAGTAGCATAAATGCACTTAGTATGAGATACATAAACAAAGGAAAATAACAAACGCTTTTCTTTATGCATACACACATTATATAAAGATGCATATATATTTTTATATATCTATTTATATAACATATATATATTTATATATACATATATATGTATACATGCATAGACACACAAAATACGTGTATGCATGTATATATACATATATATATATATATATATGCACAGACACATAAAACCCTGCCCTGACTCCTCTATTTGTCTTTAACACTAAAGGTAGAGTAAAACAGATTTCATCTTTCCTATTCCTCCTTCCTCCTCAGTAAGAGAAATGAGACCTACCAATTTAGACTGCTATGCTTAGTTGTCCTTACTAAGCACCAAAGTGAATGATTTGAGTAAGATTATGCAGCCAAGGGGTTATGCACCTCTCTAATCAAAAGAAAACACAGCTGGAATATAAAGTATTTGTCCCCTTGTATTTAAGGGGTGGGGAGGAGGGAGAGGAAATTGGGTTGGATAAAAAAAGAAAGAAAAGTTGTTAGGCATAAATGCAAGCAGCTTTGCAAATAGAGGCTGGAAATAAGTATCTTCTTAGGAAAAAAAAAAAATCACTGCAGCATATTGTAAAGGAAGCTCCTGTATTCATTCCATGAGGGAATAGGAAAGTGCACTCTCTGTACAAGGCTGCAGAAGACGGAAAGCTCTGTAAGCCCATCCCAACTCCCTTAATTATTTTAATTGCAGCAGTGTGATGCCAAGGTGCTGAATTACCCCCTCAGGCTCTGGCTGCTTAGCCAGGAGGTACTGAATTAAACTGTCAGAACATGCAGAAAAATTGCAATGGTGCCTGTCAACGGTATTTGTTAAGAGACACGGGTGAGGCCAGTGACTTGTATAGAAAAAGAGCTGCCAATGCAAAGTCGTCAAAGCACAGCACTGGAACTAATGGGGTATTCAGAGGTCTTGTTCTACTTCATTGGTTAAAGCCAACAAAACTCCTGTAATATTTGGGGCGGTTTGCTATTTATGGCTATGGTAATAAAGGCCAGTTAAAGCTGCAAAGCCAGCCACAGTTAGTGGTCCCCACTGCTTCAGTTCTAAATGGCTGAGGGGGCACTATTCCATCCCAAGCTCTGCTTTTAAAAGAGAGGAAAAAATTATAAAAAGAATTGGGTATTTAAAAATATGAAAAATTAAATGCAGAGTGGGCCACAGTTTTACAATACGCTGTTCTAGTTAAAAATAACTACATTTTGGATGCTTTACCCAGATGATTTTGAATTTAGTTATGTTTTAGCTGCAAAGGACTGGCATACAGCTGGCAACGTGGCCCAGGTTTAGTATCCTCTCTTCTTGACACGTGGCAGTTTCCTTCCAGAGACACCTACCAAAGCTCAAGGTGTGTTTGATACCAAAATTGACTTTGTGACTTCTAAACCCACGCAAGTGCAGATAGCGATCAAAGCCATCTGAAGAAGTCCTATTTGCTGTGGCTCGGCACGGCTCCCTTGCAGCTATTTTTAGGAGTAAAATCCTGTGCTTGTGAAATTGAAAGGCAGATAACAATGGCTAGAGCCAGAGCGTGGGCAGGTGCCATGCAAACACCCCGCAGCAGCTCAACACTCGTGCCTTGGCTCTCACGGCTCCCCACAACGCTTTGGCTCTCTCTGGGGAGGATAAAGCCTTTGGGACTGTGGGGTGGGAGCTGGTCCTGCAGAGGGGCACACCGAGCTGTGAGCCAGGTGAAAGTGATGAATGGTTTATGCTTGGTACCCTGGCTAAAAGCCGAATACACCGGTCCGTGGTGTTTTTAGAACCCCAACTTCTCAGCCCTTCCATCCTTACAGAGTTGAGCAGAGTTGAGCACAGCCCTCCCAGAGGCTGCAGAGGATGGTATACAGAAAAGGAGAATTTTTGTGTTTGCCAAAGCCACCTTTTCAGCATAGCAGGGAACTGGAGATAGAGAAAATGAGCATTTTTTCACTGTGGGTGCTTGTCCTTGTCACTGACCATCCCAAAAGCTCTCTGCCCAGGTGGAACTGCATCCCACTTTTCCAGTCTAAAAAGCTCTGAGGAGTGCTACTTGTCCCACCTGGCTTCTCTGCTGGGGTATCTCCCAGGTTATTGTGCATACTGGGATTCTTCCTTAACAGGTCTCCACTGCCTTAATCCTACATTCACTTAATGTGGTTTTCACTAAGAACAAGTTCAAGAGAGGTTAATGATCCATTAGTGTACATTTTTAACTAGCTAATTTACATATTGAATAGCCTGTATTTATTTTATTAAAACCAGGTCACTATATTCAGCTGACTGAACTATGTGAGATATCACATGGATTTCACTAGGATTGTTCAGTAATTATTTTTTCCCATACATGATATGCACTTATTACCTATATTTCTAAAACAATTAAAACTGTGAACATTCTCTTAAAGAAACTGAAACATTTGGTGGAACAAGGGCTTTACAACTGCAGTGCTCTCTGAGCTGAAGGGTTTATTTCTGTAGTTCCTTTGGGAGAAAATCCACACTACTCCTGGTATAGAACACAGCACACAGCCTGCAGGAGTTGTGGTTCAGGCCAGGTCACAAACGCTGTCTCTAAGCTGTGTTTGTAACTAAATAGTGTTGGCCATGCAAAGAGGCCTCATCATGAACTCTTATTCTCTTCTTGCCAGCTGGGAATTAAAGGACAATCTTCATTAACTTTAATTAAAGAAGTTGGTTCCTTTCAGATGAGGGTGACAATCCAGGTGCACATTAAGCAGCTCAACCCACGTATTTGCCCCAGCATTACCCGTGGCTGTGCTCCTTTGGCTCACAATTTTAACACCTTCTGTCACACACACAGGGGAGAAGGTTGGGTGATGACTCCATGGCTCAGAGGACCACACTTCACCTCTCCACTCAGCAGCTTCACCAGAGTCAATCATCAAGGCACTTAGATATTCTCTTGGCATGCAGTTGACCACAATTCCCTAGCCTGTCACTAACTTGGATATCTGAAGAATATGAGATACACGAGATATGAGATATGGGAACTGCTCCCTCAGTTGTCACGATCTCAACCACACAGGCAGGTCTGGGAGCGCCTGGTTACTCTCCATTTATCAAGTCTGAAAGGGTTTTATTCTCCTGCACTGAGGACAAGTGACACAATGGGCATTTACAAATGGAAAAACTGCCCAAAATTTCTATAAGGCAAATCACACCTTTATTACCTCATACTCTGAAAGCGCCTTGGAATAGATTTAAACACTTCTGAGCAAGTTTTCAGCATTAGCACTGTTCCTTTCTTCTTGGGATAGTGGTGGCACATTGTGAAATGCCTCTTCCATGTTCCTTGCCAACATCAAAACCTCTTCACGCTGCATTTTTTGAATGTCATGTTCACAAGAACACGGGAGGATTTCTGGTTCTCAGTGGGAGAGTGTTATGTTTTTCCAAGTGCAAACAAAGGGTATTAAAACACCCGTAGTGCTCATTATACCACTGCAGCCCACCAGAAACAAAAGTATGGATTTGATTTTCCCCCACATAATGACTATATCATGCACAGAACTGGATGAACTAATTTATTACTTAGGAAAAGTACTAATTGCTGGGCCCTTCTGCCTTTGGGTGCAGTGGCACATGCAGAGAAAAACCAGCTTCAGGGCCAGATACAAACCAGATCTGTCATAAAGGATCACTGCCGTTATTCCATCAAATCTACCATTAACTCAGCATTAACCACAAAGAGCAAGCCAACGACAAGCACCAAGAATTCAGATATTGTTCTACAAGAATAGAAGAAAAATAGTATTAACATTTCTTGGAATTCAATTAGTCTGAAGCCTTGTTTTCAGTGCCAAATGAGGTGCATTTTCTATTGAGTGAGATTTGTTTTCCAGAGTAAAGAGGGCATTGTCTCTGATAGGATTAGAAATCAAAATAGCTGAGTTGGATTAGCTACCTACCGATAAACAAAACAAACACCTTTTTAATTTTATTTTTTTTTTTTTTTTTTTGTACTGAAGACATGGAAATGTGGAGTGAAGGAGACTTCCTGGACCATCAAGTCTCATCATATCTGTGTTATTGAAGACACATCATATAACTCTTTTCACCAACATATGAAGCTTATCATAATCTGCAGTAAGTTCATTTCTACAATGATGTTTGTAGCATGATAGCATCAGCCATGTGGACAGAAAAAACAGCAAAATTTCCTTGATGCAAATTCTGTTTCATATGAAATTCGCAGTCATCGTACCACAGGATTTCTGGGAAGAAATGTCTTTCTTTCTTTCTGAAACAACGTAGATTTACAAAGCCTTATTTTTGTCAATGACATACCAAAACGTGCAAATCATTGCAGGGAACTGAACAACTACATAAAACCTCCCTCTAAACTGCTAATTTAGCTTCATTTTATCAATTAAAAAAAATAATATTGCATTTAATGTGAACTTTATTGTTCTGGATGGTCTTACTGGGAGTTTGATGTGGCACTGAAGCCCTCTTCCTCTTTCAACACTGCTGCTTCTCAAACCAATACTGAAGCTGAACAATCTTTTGTCTGAAAATCAAATTAGCACTTTCCTAAGGGTAGTGTAAGGCATTTGCATGAGTGTGAAAACTCAATCAAAAGTAAAGTTTGAGTGCTGGGCATTTATATCCTGGGCTTGCCAGAATAAAGCAGCATTAAGTTTCTCACTAAGACTCAGATTTGTAAAGATATTTAGATGCAGATAAGGTGCTTAGTGGTGCATTCAAAAAAGCCTAGGACTTTTCTGTGCTGATGATTCATTCTAATATACATTTCATTTACAAGTCAGCAGTACAGTGTTGTGGTAGAAGTGATGTGGTAAAAAATAAAACACAAGAAAAAACAATAACTGAGGGTAGAAATCTGGGCATAACGAAGGCAACTGTGATGGGCCCAGTGGCTTTAATCCATACAAATCTATACAAATTCCTCTCTCTCAGACTTCTGAAGATCTCTTTTGCTAAAAGCAGAGAGCAATAGAAGAATTATTATATTGAATGACATGCCACAGGACAGCTGTGTTTAGAAAAAAGTCCCAGACTGATTCTCCTGCCCTCAGCTCCATCTTTCCGCACTGAACCCACTGAAAAACGAACCTAAAAATTGATTTGAGGAGTTCTCTTTCTCTCCTGAAGTTTGATTCAAATTTACAGTCTTCATGTATTTCAGGCTGATTCGGTGAGACCATGGCATGTCTCAGCTCTGAGGCTGCTTCTTGCAGATTGCAGCTGTAGGGAGAAATACGTCTACATATGAAGCAAAGTGATGGAGTGAATTAAACTCCAAACACAGCCTCCAGCTAATTTTTTAATAATCTGAGCGCAAAACAGGGCCTTGAGGGTAGGCAGAGCTTTTCAGTAAACCAATCAGAACTGGGTTTTATTTAAACAACAGCAAAGTCAGTCCCAGAGAGCTCAGACACTTGTATACAAAGCAGCCGTGTCTCGCTGAGAGCCTGTACAGTAGCTCAGCATCTCAATTTCAATCACACTTCATTCCCTGCTGGTAGTTTTTGTCTGCAAACAAGCTGAATGTGAGCTGACAAGGGCCCCCAGAGCAAATAATACGAGCACTGGAGGAAGAAACTCACACGGACACGATGCTGACAGTTGTGCAGCCAATTCAAAGAGACTGCACAACAAGAACCCCAGCGCTGGGCTGGAGCTGCTCACCAGAGCACCAACAAACAGGGAGAACCTGATCCGAGGGGTTTCACCTCCTAACCACAGCTCACCTTGGCAGAGAGGGTGTGTTAGCACAGGGCAAGGCCTGGGGTCTTTCAGGGAGGCCAGAGGAGGAGCAGGGCACCTCTGTCAGCTTCTCTAAGCCAAGTTCTGCATCTCCCTGTCAAGGGACTGGGCTGGTGTGAGCACGTCCAGCCTGCACCTGCTGCCTGCTCTGCAGGCCTGCAGAGGATGTGCCCACAAAGACTTTGGAAATCTGAGTTATTTCCAGTCTTTCACAGTACAGGAGCACTACAAGTGGCCACAGTTCCTTCCAGGGATGTTGGTTTACCCTGAGGGATACCAGAATGTTTTTATTCTCCACACCTCTTGCTCACATTTCCTTACACAGGAATGTCCATAGGTGGGAAAAACTTCCAGAAGGGACCAAGATCATGATGCTACATCACACCAAGCAATACAGTCTGTCCTCCCTTTCCAGGAAATGTAGGATGGACACGTATGAAGCTAAAAGAGGTGCTGGAAACACGCTACTGCTCATGGCCCTGAGAGCTGCTCTGTGCTAATTGCACCCTTGAGTTGAATACACAAACTCAGCACAGCTTTAGGATGAGCATCCTTAAGTTTGTAAAACACTGCAAAGCAAAACCTGCTCAATAAATGGAAGCCAACTACAACTATGGAAGCCAATAAATGACCACCTACAGCTGTTGAAACAGACCCACCTAAATTGCTTGATGTGGAGAGGATAGATATTATTCCTTTGGAAGCTCCAGTTTTCAATATCATTACCAGCTTTAAACAGGCTTTTAATATGATCATATTGACTGGTAATGGCATCTCTCCCTTACAGAGGGAATGTGGCAACTAACTGGAATATAACAGCTAGGGAACTGGAGGGAAAAAAATCCCACTATAGTGGGCTTTTTAAAGAAAAAATATTAATCAATTTATTTACAGATAAATCCACCCCAATAAAATTTGTGACCTTCATGTCCATTTATTGGGCAACTGCTCATTCTTGGATTTATAATCTGAGAAAAAGAAAAATAGGTTAGACAACAGCCTGTTGTTCTAGAGGTAATTTCTTGTAAGAAGTCTGATTTTAAAGACTGTAGACAAAACTAGAATATAGATGTTTCTCTCATTTTCACTAAAGGACATGTGACATACAGACACTGTCCTTGCAGATAAACCTTTCTTTACTTTATGTCATTTTAAATACACTTCTGCAGCCAGCAGCCTTAGCAGAGGAAAGGAACACAAAGCTTCATTCTGCACTTAGTCTGTACCTGCCACAGGAGCTAAAAATCAGTGTACAGATGCTGCCTTTGGAGATGAGCTAATATCCTCTCTGCTTTGCCTCATTCAGCCAAACCAGAGTTTATAAAACAACAACTTTTTATGAGATTTCCAGTAACATTAATTGTTGGTCACAAAACTTCAAAAGAAAACCAGATATTTATAGCTCAATTCATGTTTCTCTTTTTTTTTTGGTTTGTTGTTTTTTTTTTTTTCTTTTTTTCCACACACTTTTACCACAACACTTTCCAACCCGGTTCCCATGAGCACACTGCAAACAGAGCTGTACCCGCTTCCTGCTGTGGCAGCCTCCTTAACCACTTCACTCCTGGTGCTTCTGCTGCTTTTTTAATTTTTTCTTTTTTTTTTTTTCCAGTGTTCACGTCCTTTCATTGTTTTCCCCAGTGTGTCACACTTGCTTTCTTTCCCACATTGCTTTATCATTCATCTCTGCTCTCTTCAGCCACCCGCACAGTCATTAAAATGGTATGGGAAATGAGCTATATATACAAAAATATATAGACATATACAAACACACATCCCTGTGTGTATATATAGATCTATACACACAAACTACACTGGGAAAGCTTTTATTCAAAGGAAAAAAAAAATCTCCTTTTCAGTAGAAAAATTACTTGCTGAATGAACTCATTTTTATAAACATGGAAGAGGGAGGTGGAACGTTTTCAGATACATATATTAAATATTTCCCTATTCCTCTGAAGAACTGATATTCATAACCACTTATTTATTACAATGTAATCAGCATATTGATTATATTAAGCAATCCCTGTAAATCTCTATAAGCTGAGGTTAACAATGGCTTTTCAAATGCCATTAACCATCACCTTGCAGCTTTCTCTCTATTATGTACCATAAAGTTAATCATGTGCAAGACAGTTTTTCCAAGAGAAAAATCTGCTATACAGCGCGATGATCACCTTGGTATTTTCCTAGAACAAAGAAAAGGTCTTTCTTAAGTAGGAAAAAGTCTGTGCCATCAAAGAATGAATGCTGGGCAAGATAATCATGGCTTTCCTGCAAAATTTCTCAGGTTATCTCATAAGACCCCAAATTCTTCAGACCTTTCTTTCAGCATTAAGATCCCTGTGGCTGTGCCATCATGAAATAGGCCAAGACTTGTGATTCTGCAGCGTGTGAGAGGCACTGGTGTGAGGCAGGTGCTGAAAGACTGATTCTCACAGAGGGAAAGCAGAGCCCTTCCACCCTTCTCCAGAGCAAGGTGGTCTGGGACAGGATCAGGAGGTTTCAATATTTGGAAATGGATTTTCTCTCTTGATTTTCTCTCTTGGTTCCACCAAGGTGTGTGTGTGTGTGCCATGCCCAGGCAGCAGCTGAGTGTGGAGGTCTCAGCACTCACAGGGGTTAATTCCTTACACAATCATTTCTCCCACAAGAGGAAATGAGATACAGTGAGATATGCCACTGGCACGTGCAGGAGGAGGAGGCTGCTTATGTAAATGTAAAGGTAGATCCATAAATCACACCATGTAAAGTCACTGGCCATACCTTACACAGCAATAACTCCTACAGGAGATCATTAACAGAGTCAACTCTTGCATTACATACAGCATAGCACTGGTGTCACACTGCAAGAAATTCAGCCTGCCCATAACATATTTTTTCATTTGCTTACCAAATCAATACCTATCTCCCTCTGTGGTAAATTAGACAAATTTATTTAACATGAAAAAGTAACCATGTAGCACGAAGCAGGAACCTAATATTAAATCTGCATATGATATTCAGGAGTTCAGCCCTGCAAAGCATTTCACAGGGAAAGCACTCAGAAAAACATTTCAATTGATCTTTCCTCCCCCCTCCAAGTTCCTTTGGCAAGTGATTTGAAACATAGGTGCCAAATTAGGGTAGCTCTAAGGTTTCTATTACTATTTGGCACACTGAGGAGCCAGTGATTTAAGACAATATGAGATGTCCATTAGCTGTAACAATGAATTCAAATGCTTAGAAGCCAGGCTATAAATCTACCCTTTTGGAAAGATTAAACCACTGTTTGCCCAAAGTTGGAAACTCCCCCTTTGATGGGCAAATGCATCCCTCCTGCTAGTTCCTGTCCAGCCAAAAAGCAGCTCAGGAGCTGCATCCCACAGGAGCAGTTGGCACAGGGAGCATAGACAAAAAAAACAAAGGGTTGGGAAATTCATCCTTTGCACCCCGGCAATCCCAGAGGATTAACTGAGTGCAGAGAGAGGTCGAGTGTCTCTCAGGTGCTCCAACTCCCTTCTGCACCTCTGGGGCCACCCTGTCAGGAGACCTACCCAAAAACTTCTGGAGTCCAAAAGTCAGGGCAGCCTCTGAAGGCAAATTATTAAACCAGAAAAATCTCCAATAAATTCCCTTTCCCACCATCACAAAAAAAAAAAAAAAAAAAAAAAAAAAAAAAAAGTATCCCCCAGAGCTTATGTCTTTCCAGTCTCAGGCGAAATGAGGGTTTTAATTCTGATTTTTGCTGAACTTGTGCACAAATAAACTCTATTTGCCTATACAGGAAATAGCAAAATGAAGCTGCTCTGTACCTACACTGTCCAGGATACCTGAAGTTCAGCAGTCCAGGATGCTGGACACTGGGAAATCTTATTGCCTATAGCTGAGGAGTGGTGTAGTGCTGCACCTTGTGCTAGACTTGCAGGTAGGATGTGAGAGGCAGGGATGGATAAACAGAACACTGGGTAAAAAAACCCCAATATTTTGTCTTCCTGAAGTACCTGGATTAACAATATGTCATTCACTTATCCACTGGACAGCTACACCATAGACCACAGCAAAAACTAGCAAGGAGTATCAATTTATTGCCTCCATTCAAATTTTGTAGCAGGTTTTGGCAAGCAGCTAAAGCTGCTAATATAGCACTTACTGTGTTGATGGCCCTAAAGTCATTTGTAATGCCATAAAACAAATTTGTATGATATCCACAAATCAATTGCTCAATTTAGATGTTATTTCTTACACAAACAAGTAACTGTGGTCTTGGCAAAGAGATATGTCAGACCCAAAATGGAAAAAAAAAAGAAGGAGAAAAGGATAGAACTCAGCAATGGTCTCTCATCCTCTCTCCATCCTCCCACAGTATTTTTTTTCCCAGTGTCACTGAAAGTAGGTTCAAAAGGAGTTTTCAAAGTGCAGTTCTGCTGCATGGTGCAGGCAGGTCTGTGGATGTCATCAGCCTCGAGATATAGATGTTGGCAACTGCAGCAAATGCCAACACAGAGTAGGAAATGAAACAGAATTGCTCAGCCATGGAAAAAGAAGAAACCCTCCGCACAAGGCCAACACACAACCACTTCCTCTGAGAAGCTGCTACTCTCCTGTTTATGTTAGAACTAATGTTTGGGGCACCCTTACCTCAATAGCCACACTCACAGCAAATCTTTGAAGGCTTCAGAGAGCAAAAAAAAATAATAAAAAAAAAATATATATAACTTTAAATGAAATCAGCTAAAAACATTCTTCTGGAGGCAATAATGCTTGTGCTGTCAGTGCTCGGCTTCTAAATTTTTGTTGCAGTGTATAAATGCAGGGGCTTAACCTCCTGATCTGCAAACGTGAAGGAAAGGTGCTGATAGGAATTAGAGGTGTGTAAAAACACAACTCCCCTGCCCCACAGAGGGACTGTGAAAACTCAGGAGTGCATGGCTCTCACTGGTTCGATTGGAACGTTGCTTGTCACGCCGTAAAGAAAAATGAAGGTGCAGGATTTCCAGGGCAGGAGAACAATGACATAACATCTTGCTACATCCACGTTTTATAATCCCTCCCCGTGCTTCTCTCACGTTCTCCCACCACAAAGTAGCTCACAAATGATGATGTTGTAGATGTGGTGTTTTCTAACAGCAGCAAGCGGTTAACCAATGTAAATCCCACAGAGAGAGCAAGGGTGGGCTCCCGGGGTGGGGCTCACTTAGGGGTTAATGCTTCTCTCTATGAACATGAAAGCGCAAATCAAAAGCAACTGAAACCCACCCAAAGTCTGTATGGAAGAGATTTACTGGCAGTTGACATAGAAAAAAAAATTAAGGGAAACATTGGTGATGTATACACAAAAGAGCAGCAGAACCTCTCAGTGTTGCTGAACAAATAGCAACAACTTTTGGCAATGTTCTTACTGAACTTCCAAACCTATCCACTAAGAAGTTCTATATTCCTACACTTATTCTTGTAGAAGAAAAAAGACATAATTTGCAATGGTCACAATTTTAAATAAATGCACACTGCAAGCAGCAGCTATCCAACCCACTGCACAGAAACTTTGACAAAACCCCAAACCCCAAAGACCAAATACTGATGCATTTTCCTTCTACAATGACTGTGGTTTTCACAGGGACACTGAGTAAAGTGACATCAAATATTGTTTTTGATGAAGTCAAGCATAACCTTTAAGTTCTGAGCAGTATCTCCAACCAACATCGAATAATTTGGGGGAACTAAGCTACGCATTTTTTTCTTTTAATTAATTTCTCAGCTGAAAGAGTTTGAAAATCTGATTAAACTTCTTGATCAGACTTGTTCATGCCATGGCAACAAAAGAAAAAGGGTATCTAAATTCCTTAGCACAAGAGTGGTGTTATGGTAGTACCTGCAGAGCTCTCTGGCACTTCCACACAATAAAGTGTGGTGGAAAACAAGTGAGAAAACAGGGCCAAAAACTGCTCCAAACAGACAGAAATAGGAATAAAATGCAACCAAAGAGTTTAATTTAAAAAAAAGGAGTGCTCTGAGATTTGGTCACATGAATGGATGGTTAAAGCCCAGAGAGAGCTGAGGGCAGACTGCAGCCCCAGGGCAACAAGACTCCTTCTCCCTGCTGGGGGGCTGGAAAACAATGATCCAGAAACAGGCAGCAGGGAGGGAAAAGTGCAAATCTAGGGAGGAACAGGAGTGAGCTGCTGGCATTGCAAGCTCAGCCCCCACATCCTGCTCAAGCTGGGAGGAGAGCTGGCATCAGGCCAGGCTCAGAGGGGCAGGATAGGGATGGGGATTTGTTGGGAATGGGATTTGCAGAGGAGGGCCAGGCTCAGAGGGGCAGGACAGAGATGGAGAGGGGTTGGGAATGGGATTTGGAGAGGAGGGCCAGGCTCAGAGGGGCAGGATAGGGATGGGGATTCATTGGGAATGGGATTTGCAGAGGAGGGCCAGGCTCGGAGGGGCAGGACAAGCCCCTGGTGAGCACAGCTGTCCCAAGATGCTGCTGACACAGAGAAGAAGTGGACTCTGAACTAGGGGGCTTTTTAGCTCCTAAATGGAAAGTTTTACACTTTATTAAATCTACTCTTCCAGTTATCTAAAAGCATTAACGCGATTGTTAAAATTCACAGCTTCCAGTTACTAAAGAAATGTGATTGTTTTATCTGGATTTCTATTATAGGAATAAAACATAACACTGTCTGGATAAAATGGCCCCAGAGTTTCATTAAAAAATAACAGCCTAATTCCCTAATATGAAGTTATTTTAAGTGTTTTATTAATATTGTCTTCTAAATGCACATAAGTGTGATCCCCCTTTAAGTGCAGTATCTTTAGGGCTAGTTGTAATTGTATTTTTCTTATCAGTTGCTTGTGCCTGCATTTCAAATATTCATTGCTTACTTCAGGCACTTCACTCAGACAAGAAAGAGTGCAGTGAAAAACTACTTAATTTGGACACTATTTGAATATCAAACTTTTCAGTCTTAATGCAATAGCTCTTGTCCCTATTAAGAATCTTCAAGTACCACTAACAAAATTCCTAGGGTGCCTATTTATCCTGCTCTAAGTTTCATCTGTTAAAACAAAACTATAAATAAAAATCAATGTGAAACATGAAAAGCCTGACACATGGAATGAAATCCTCATGCCAATCAAGCCCATAGCAAATTAAATTATGTGTAAAGGCTATGAATTGTCCCATCTAACTTTAGCATCTGCCAGGAATGCCTGGTTTCAGACCCTGCCTATCTGTGAGGCTCTCAGTGGAAAAAAGAGAGACACCTCTGGTGGGAAATTCTCATTTTCTTGGGTGCTGGCAGCACTTTCACTTGGCCAGAGGGCGCCAAGAAGCCCAGCTCTCACCCGAGGTTCTTTGTTACCTAATATTGAAGTGGAGGTATTCAGGCTGGAGCACAAGGAGAGAAATCCACTTATTTTATTAAATTTGTTTTAAAGGAGAAAATTGTGATTTTTTTTTTTTTTTTTGAAGAGTAAGAAATGGCCTGATACACCTTTATCAATGACAAGGAAGGGAGAGAGCCAAGAAAAAAATGTAGAGAGGCAATCAGTTCTTTCTTAGTGCTGGGAACAGTGCAGAACCTACAGCAGCACAAACTGCACATCTTCACAAGTTTCCAGTCCTGGTCACAGGCATCAGATTACATGATGTCTTTGAATTTGTCTTTGCAGGGTCACACATACACAGCTGGGAAACCACAGGAGGGTGTTGTGATAATTTTACAGCAAAATTATAAAATGGAGATGTGCAGTAAACATAATTTTTCTATCACTGTCCAAAGGCAGCTATAATTAAACATTAATTTTCCCTGGTGACTCCTCTGCGAGCCCTGTATTCCTGGAAAACTTTGTCCTCCTAATGGGAAACTCCTTATTGGAAAGAATCAGGGATTTTCTATCTACTCATTTATATGAGCTTTTCTGCATCTTGGTATTGTTTCAGAAGGACCAAGTCACCTGAACAGAGATGTTGGGCTAAAAAGAGTTCTAAACCAAATTTTATTTTGTGAAGTTTTAGCCTTGGCCTTGCCTAGTAAACTGATTGATTATTGCTGAGTAGGGCTTTCCCTTTCCGAAGTAAATCCCACAATCAAATTTACCAGGAGAAGGTGGGAAAAGCCCAGCTCAGCATTCAGACAATCCCTTGCTGTCATTTCTGTCCGGACACTGGCTCCTGCCAGCAGCATCCCTTTGCCCTGGATGCCACAGCACAGCCATGGTCACCTCCCCAGGCCATCTGCAGCCCCCAGGTGAATCCATGTCCTGAGGCTGATCAGGGCAGGTTGTAGCATGCAATAGTATGGACAAATCTAAAAATGTGGTTAAAGAGGAACGTAAGAAAAAATTATTTCCTGGCACCTCCCACCCGTGCAGGAACTGTTGTTATTCCTTCCATTGGCTGTATCCCACAGTCAGCACTCTGCAACCTGAGGGGCTCCCCAGCTCCCTGGTTATCATCATCCAGCCTCAATCATTCCCTTTTAATCCTCCCTTTGAAATGACACACATTATTGACACTTTTTTCCTAATGGTTTGCTGCGTTTTCTAACAACTTTACAAATGTCAATCACGCTCCTTGCAGAAGCCCTATTGATTTCCTCCCTTGCACTGTATTTGGTCTGCTTTAAAGATATCCCACACCACATTGAGCAGATGAGAAACAGGACAGCTGCTGCAGGACCTGTGCTGTGGGGTTCTACTCATTTCTCAAGAAGAACATAGGCTCTCCTTCCATCCTGTGAGATTGCAAAGTCCACCCCCATCTCAAGGGCATTTGCAAGAACTATAAAACATTCAGATCACAGATGATTTATTACGTGGGAGTGACATCAACACAAAAAAAACCCCTTCATTTTGTTCTGTATGCAAGCTTCACAGAACAAGCATTGTTGTGTGTTGCACACTGGATTAAGGAAAACCCTGAGCACATACAACACTTGACAAATTAGTGTCTGGAATTGGGGCTTCCCATGGCTGCTTAAGAAACACACATTTTCCTTAATGAAAACGGGTACTTGATTTGTTATTAATTCTTCACATCGTTGGACAAAAGCCAAAAATATTTCAGTGAGTATGGTAATAGTCATAGCCAGAACTATTTCACACACAGATAATTGCTGAGGAAGTTTCAAAACACTGGAAATTATTTTCTAACCTACGTCCAAACTTCTATTTCTAACCCATATCTCAGTTATAAAAGCTGTTGTCTTTTTTTTATTTTCTTTCCTTTTTAAACATACTTACTCATTTGCAGAATTCTTAGTGGAAAATTTTGTATCTATTCTGGCAAGAAGAGAACCAAATTTCCTCCTGATGCAATTCAAAATGCTTCACAAAACTAGGTTTAAAATTTGATGTGAATGCATAGTGCTGCAATGAAAAATGCTGCACTGCCAGTGTTGAAACAAACAGTAATTTCTCAGATATATTCAGTATATATAATAACATATTTTGCACATGTATTAATTTTGACAGATCATTTACCTCCAGTTTAAGAAGAAAACTAGAAGTACTAGTGCATAATTTCTACTTTTTTGAACAATCCATCCTTTTTTTCGTGATATAAACTTGTTATCTATTGCTGGAAGTGAAAAGGAACTCTAAAACCCCACATCAGCCTATTGAACGAGTATGGCCTAAAACATATTAAGTATTTGTTCCACACCAGCCTGACCAAGTTAATTTTAAAGAGATTTTTTTCTTTTATGAGAATTAAATTCTCAACTTCTCTTTTTTTTTTTTTTTTTTTTTTTTTTTTTTTTTTTTTTTTTTTCCCTGAGATCACTGTGATTTGAAATAAATGAGCTACCAACCAGATCCTGATGTTTATAATTGGATTCCCAGCAACTGTCACTGTAATGACAGCAAAACACTGCACATAAAGATACAATGATCCACCACACTGAAAGAGTTAAATTGACAATGTCTTCCCCCATTGCCAGTCCTTTAAGGAAAAGTAGAGGGGGTTTCTTTTGTCTGGAGAGGAAACTGTCACTTTGTGTTTTCAGGTTTGTAGAAAAGCCTTTTTTAATGTAAACATTCATTAAACTAATTTGAAGTTGTCATTACTCTCCTCCCCTGCTGCTTTATATCAGATTATTCCTAAGTGCTTGGTGAAGAGCCCCATAAACACACAGTCTATTTCCCTGCAGGGTATAATCACACAGTTTGCACTGTGATTTATGCTCTGTGGTGCTGGTGAGTGTCCTAAAGTTTGAAAGGGCTTAGTTCTTCAGCAGATGCACTACTCCCTTTATATTTAAACAAAGTTCAGCTAACCCTCCCAGTCTATTACAGACATTGTTTAGCTTTTTCCCTTCACAATAAGGCTTGTTAAGTGCTGATTAAATCCAAATCGGTGACACTTTTAATTAAGAAAATGGGAATTCAGAAATAATTGCCTTTAAGTTTCAATAAAAACATTTTACAAGTGTTGCTTTCCCTTCCCCCTTGCCGCAGCATCAAGAAGCATCTCTAATTCGGAAAGGAACAGACTAAAAACCTGCTTTGGATTTTGGTAGAAATACTAATTCCGACTCTAGAGGATCTTTTCTGACGTCTTTTATGAAAGTCAGATCCCAGAGGAAGTTCCACTACGCCGACTTGAGCAGGGAAAGGAAAATCATTTTGCTCTGGAGACCGAAAACCTGAGGATAGCTGGTGTTATCAGCATCTGCTGCGCTCATGAATATCGGAGACCTGAGAAAGATAAAATTTCCCTCCCAGATAAGATAACCGCCGATGATTCCAGTCTACTCCACTAACAAATGTTAATCTAGAAAATACAGCAATTACTTCGATAATAAAACACCCTTCAGTCGATCCATTTATACACTCCAGGCAGTTTGTGTGTGGAGCGTGCCAATAACTGAGCTGGAGATGGAACACTCTCCTCTCCAGCCCAGCTGAGGGGCAGTGTCAGCCCCCAGGACCCTGGAGCTCATGGTGCTGGGCTGTCCCCTCTTACCCCTGTGAAACCTGCACTGCCTTGGCTGCTCCAGGCCCACAGCAGCACACATCCAGCTGTGCCCACAGCAGCACATCCAGCTGTGCAGGAGAAGCCAGAGCCAGCAGCAGCCTCCCCTCTGCCACTGATGGGTTTTTTAGGAGAGCCCACAGCTGCCCCCATGAGCTGAAAGTCCATCTCCCAGCCTGACCGTGCCATCAGTAGATAAAGATTTCCTTCATCTGTTAAATCCCCCTGTGTTTTTAGGACTTGGGGACCCAGAACCAGCAGAAGTCCAGCTGCTGGCAGTCACCTTGCAGCCTCCTGTGGGCTCCAAAACTATCTTTGGCCATTACCGAAGATGTAATCCCGTGAAGTTCGGGGAAATTAGCAGGAGCACCATTTAGATGGCTATTTTAAAATAAAATTAAACCTTTTAGATCTCTGACCTCTCCCCTTTCTGTTATGATAGCAGCTAAATCGAAGTCGGTGCTACAAGGAGAGCACAAGGAGAGTACTCAGCAGAAGCTACTTTTATTTTCAGTAATTTAAACCTTAGTGTCACCTAGTTAAGTTAATTAAGGTCTGCTATTTTTCATTGTAAATAATGAATTCAATTAAAGAAAGTTTAATTTCGAGTATATACACGGGACATACAAAAGTAAATCCTAAAAGCACATTTAAAGAGAGTAAAAAATAGGACAGACATTTAATATGAAAGACATTCCTGGCAATTAAAATCAGAATGTGCTTTTCTATTTATCTGCTTGAGACTAATGGATTCAGCTAAGATACATTTCACATTAATATCACATTGTATTTTCTAAACACAGTGTAGCTGTTAACATATTTATAGGTTAGGAGTAGTAAAGACCTGTACTGGGATGGAACATTTAAAAGAAATATTTGTCAGAATACCAGAAAAAGCTATTCAAACAAATTAAGCCTAAATGCTAAAAAGAGCCAGTGACAAATCCAGAAGTGCACGAGTGGCACTTTAAATTCCACAATATCAGCGTAAACTGCTGTAAGCCTACCCACCCAGGGAAAGGAAAGGTGAGAAAATAGCAGGAAAAACAGCTAACAGAAAGGTGTAAAAAAGATTATGTGTGGTGGGAAAGTTTTATCTGACACCTCTCAGATGCTTTTTCTCTTAGCACACCTTTCTCTCTACTCCCTGTGAATTCCACCAACTCATGCTATATAGAATTGATGAGCAGTTTAATTTGGCATATTCAATTCTAGGAGTCTTAAAAAAAAAAAAAAATTCCTAAATTGTTCACTAGGCTATAAACATTTATCAATCTGACATGGCAAGGCTGGGCCCCCATTATTATCCTTTTGTGACCTGCACAGCTGGTCCAAAAAACAGTTGTCTCCAATTATGCCCACAGATAATGGTGGGTAAATTCAGCTGTGCAGTATTAGCTCAACCTAAATATGATCCCATTTGACTAATTTCCTAATTCTTAGCAGGGTGCTTAAAGAACCTATTATCATGCAGACTCAAGGAACACAGAAGTCTGGTTATTTGCATCTGTTCTGTGAAAGGCATTTATCAACTGTGCCACTAATTTGTTACCTACACATCCCAATCACAGGCACTTGCTGCCTAAAATAATTGCATCTGGAATTTGTTTTAACTTTTAATGTTGCGTAAATGGGTGTTTGTTTCCAACCAATTTATCTTATAATTAAACAGCTTGAAATAGGAAAGGTTGAAATTGGGTCAAAAAAGATATATTCCTTCATGAAATCATGTGTGTATTCATTAACCCAGCTGGAATGCTGTTATTGGCACGGCTGCTGCTACTTGACTGAACTGTGATCATAAAGGTTGTTAAATGGGTTAAAAATAAGGCAGCAGAAAAATGGAAATTACTTGCATATACAGCCATGCTTTTTATGAAAAAAAAAAAAAAAAAAAAGCAAATTGTGCACATGGTTTGTATGCTGAGAGCACAATCTGACGTGCATTATTCCGTTTGGGTTTTCTGAAATCTGATTAATCTTCTCAGTAGCCTAATATAAACTCCTAGAGCTGCAGGCATATTGATATTTGGATTTTCTTCCTAAATTTGCTTCTCTCTAATCTTCTTCCCGAACACATCTGTTACTAAATCAATCTTCAGTGTTTCTCTCTGCAAACTCCACAGGTCTATTTGGACTTCCTTTGACTTTGTCATGCCTCCAACTGAGTCTTCTCTGCTGTATAACATACTGGTGCATAGCAGCCCTCATCCCATGTCCTCTGCAGGGTCTAAAACAAATTTGGACCCCATTTTCAAGAGCTTTCACAGATATCACTCTGGTTTTAGCCAGAAAAACCTGTATGTAGACGAACTTCACTTCCTTGCATACTGCCATCCTTCTCATCTCTCCTTTCCTCTCAATACATTTCTCAACCAGCCAAACTTCTTTGACTCCTTTCCTCACCTTTGTCATTATTTCAGGAACTTTCCATGTTCAATCCCTGAATTATACTCCTGAATTTTCATTATATAATTACATAATTTTCGTTATATGCCGGAATTTTCATACCTCCTGACCCCCTTGTGGTGCTCTGCATGGCACTGTTTGTGCTAAGATGACATGAACATACCTATGTTAAAGGCTTACCCTTTTTAACTAAGGGCAGTTGCTTCCTAGAAAAGTGGTATTTATCCTGAAGTGATCAAATTTCAGGTTTTAAGGAATAAAGTCATCTGCAATTACAAATAGAGAAACCACAAACAGAAGCTCTGAAGGCACTGTAGAGACAGAGGAAGTGGCAATAGGAGGGCAAGAACAAGCAGACTTCAAAGCATTTGTAAAGGACGACCACAAGACACCTGGTGAAAGTGATGGGAAACAGCAGAATTCATAAAAGAAGCTATATATTCAAAAAGGGAACCTAAATCAAATGGTCTGTGACCAGATCCTCAAAAAAAAATCCACACTGTGTGTGGAAGGTGGTGCAGAGATGCTGCACAGGCATTTTGTAATGCACAGACATGCACTATCTAAAATGAAGGTGATTCATTTTGGCAAGGTTCTACCTTCTTCAAATATCACAAGTCTTAAGAGAGAAAGGTTGCAGCTGGAGGACCTTTGAGGTGCTACTAGACCCTTCAAATGATTTTTAGAGAGAGAGATGGAATGGGAGAAACCCTAAAACAAAAAAAAAAAAAAATGAGATGAGATTCAGTGTCCAGATAGGAAGGCAGAGATATCAAAGACTGACCCATACCTGTTCTCTCAGGGGAGATGGATGATGGGTATGACCAGACACAAATGCAGAAGCCTAGCAAGGGAGCTGGGAGGCAATGACATTTCCACATAAGCTCCTTTATCACCCCACACACATCACTCTGGGCTGCTCCTTGGTTTCTTTAGTCCTACCTATCACCCTAATCCTTCAAATCTCAAATCTCTTTCTTTCCTCCCTGTCTAGTGATTCTTATCCTTTTCTACACTGTAAATAACCAAAATTTTACTGCTTGACCCCCAGCTTTAGAGTCTTCAGCCTCAGAGTCTTGTAACTTGATGGCTGAACCAGACTTCACCCCTGGCTTCCTGATAGAGCTTCACCTCATTCCTGTGCAGGGAGAGCTTGTAATCACATATAACCCAATCTGTTTATTACCTTAAAAATTCTTTAATAAATAAATGCCCTTTCAGTGCAGTTTGGCAAACCCACTGACTCGGGTGCCCTGTTCAGGGCAGAGCTGTAACAAAAGCATGCTCCAAGAAAACCTTCACACTTATTCAGACATTCCCTTGCACATGGCCACATTCCTCAAGGGCTTCCATCCTGACCTGGCATGGAGATTAATTTTGCTTCGGTGATGATTTAGCCTTTGATCCCCTACTGAGCCCCAGGACAAACTGATAGTTGTGAGGTTGTTACTGGGATCCGAGTGCTTCGCTATTAGGAGATTGACTGACATCCCATCCTCGTCTCACATAAATCCTGTTCTCAATATTGATAATAGCTTTCAATTCCTGCTGGCGTGAGCAGGAGCTGACTGGATAACCAGGAAATGAAAGACATAACCAGCCCCTTGAGTGATCCTACGCCTTGGAAAAAAAATATAAAATTGATGAATGACAAAATGCAAATAGTGCATTGCATCAGAGAGACAATTATCAGTGTAAACCTGTAGATATATATCCAGTATGCATGGGGGGAAATGCATTTTCCAGTTAGGTGGTATTTGCCAGGTTTTAGCAGTAACATTGCATCCTACCAGTTATTTGCCTGCCAGTGAACAGGACAAAGAAAGGGTAAAATCTAAGATGCTGGTAGTGAAAAGGAGTGCTGGATGGCAAAAGGTACTGTGACCACAAATTATGGGTGTCACAGGGGTGTAACAAGATCTTGGGTGGGATGACTGCCAATAAAGGGAATAAACGACTTCCAGAAGGGAACTGGCCACCACAGAAATTCTGCAGTGACCTTGTCCTGCTGGGACAAAGGTGTCCTGCTGAGCAAAACAGGACACCCAGAGCCACAGACTGCCTGAATCTGGGTGTTTGTTCAGCAGCTCACAGCAGCTTTCCTTGGGAATGGCACAGTGTTCATAACACAAAGCATGATTCCCAGAGCACAGCTGCCACCGAGGCTGGAGACAAATGGGATGGAACACATCAGTAGTAAGTGCAAGCTTTGGGGAATTTGTTTAGGTTAAATTCTACAGATTTTAGGATGGTGATAATAATGGTCATTACGGACCGAGCATTTTCCAGAGAAAGTGCCTTGAAATTGAAAACACACGAAACTAATGCTTAGTGAGAGCAGTTGGTAAAGTGTTACTCCTCGGGAATTACAGTTGTCTTCTTTCTTCTCTGATAATTTGCGACAATTGCATCCTAATGCTATTTCATTGATTTCTACTCCACTTCAGCTCCCATGCTGGGTTAGTCAGGGTGACAATACACAGACATTAACCTGCTATGGGGAGACCTCCTACAAACACTTCCTCCATAGAAAAATCCCGTGGAATTTAAAAGGAGTGGACTTTTATTGTTCTACAGACACTCCTTTAGAGATCCATGGGATGGAATCAGAAGTCACATCAGCCATATAAGTTACTGTTCTCTTAAGCTTTCAAGGGACTTCTGATCCATTCATCTAAAAAGATAACACAGAGAGTTTCTAGATATGTGGGAGCTGTTACTTTACAAAATGATCTGCCTCTGTTCTGCATATCTGCTGCTGCTGATAAGGCCTTTACCATCAATTTACCAGGGACAACAACAGCGTTAATCTGAACTGATGCTTTGACTGAATGGCTGCTCTGATGAAGCTGGGAACCATTCTGCTCTGCAGGGAACTTCATTTGGAGAGTGGGAACTTCCCGGGCACCGAACAGGGACACCAGGTGTTTGGAGGGAGATGCAGGAAGGCTCCCAAAGGCAAGTGGAGATGTGGGAGATGAAAGAGGAACCTGCTAAAACTGGGAGAAAGGCACAATACACATAGACGGGAAGGGTTACAGAACAATCCCAGTCAGGCCATCAGCTGGTCTGAATGGCCAGTAAAAGTGGGAGGACATCCAGGTTCAGATGGCAAGCAGTGAGATACAGGACCCTGGCCCAGATGACTTTAGCTCTAACACTAAAAAAATGCCTGAGTGATGAGAAAAATAAAGTAAATAAGCACAGAATTCATTTTTGTCTACATCTGTGTATCTCACCATTAAAAATAAACAGAATTGTGTCTTAGAGCCCTCTGCAAAGCTCATGTTATTTATACACTGTACTAACAGAGATAAACTACAAAAGAAAAATTGTCAAGCTCTAGAAAAAATAAAGACCTGTGGGAGAGAGGAAGTACTGGAACTTCCAGCAGTGCTTCTAACGTTTTGGGTAAATATTTGTTAAGTTCAGTCCCCTCATGGACAAAACCACAGAAATAACCAGAGTTTCTTTAAGAAGTTTCAGAATCAATGTTTGTGCAGAAAACTTCCATGTCATCATGAGCCTGTGCTCTGGCAAGTCCTCAGACACCCACTTCTCCCTCCCAGCATCGGTATGGACAATTCCCACCAAAATATTTGTACAGCTCCAAGATGTGCATTCCCAGGCCTCTAAACTTAGACTGGTGCCCAACTCTTCCCTTTGTGCCTGATGTCACAGCCATTACCAGGGAAGTGGGGTGAGAAAAAGGTATTCCTGGTGGAGAAGTATTTATTTTCCTTCACAGCCTGTCTGCCTGGGGTGGCCACCACAATACATTTTGCACTTCTCTACTAGTCAAGCATGGTGGCTTAACATTAACAGTACAGGATGGAAGGTCTACATTTGTCCTTGTGAATGACGAATTCCTGGGCCCTAGGACACCAAACTAGGTAAGACATATGGAAATCTCATGCACAGGAAGATCAACATTTGTATTAGTACACATTTGTCTACAGATTTTCTATGGCTACTCTGTCCTTTTTCCTCAGCAGTGACATATAAATACATCATAAAACGGTGAAGCATCATAAGGGAAAATAAGTCTCTAGGACCAATGACCTTTCCTGGAAGCTCAATGGCAAACTATCTGAAACAAGAAAAATCAACAGTCTGACTGAAATCACTGAGTTATGCAGACACAAGGCAAAGATTCTGAAAAAAGCAGGTACAAACCCAGAGTGAGGTTTTCACAGATGTTACCTTACTAGGGTTCCCACTATATTTGACAGGATAAGCCGGAAGAGAGCCTATTTTTGGATCTTGGGCTAAGCTGTTAGAAGCTATTTTTAATTCCACAATAATGATCAGTACTTTCATTTCCCTCAGCAAACCAACAAAAAACCCCACAAGACAGAGTCATAAAATAGGGAATAGCAGGCTGCAGGGAAAGAGCCAAGAAGTTAGCTATGAGCTGCTAATTGTACAAACAGAGGACGATGCACACATTAAAGGAAAAAAAAAATGGAAATTTTTCAAATCACCAAGGAATTCGAAGTGATTGTGGATGTCACCAAAAATAGCCGACCATAATAGGACAGATACAAACTCCTACACTTGTGATGATCTGTGCAGGGTTTACATTTTCCACAAGTTAAGCAGTCAGCACTCCATATGCATGTCATGCTCAGATGTATGCAAACTAGATAGCTCTCAATTTATCCATAACTGCATGTTCCTACTGTATATAATTAGAGTTACACTGGAGCATCATTGCAGAGACATTGGGTTTGTGTCCTCCACCCCACAAAACACAGCCCCTGTCACAAGTAAACAACACAAGATTCATCCCTCTAATTTTTGTTGTCCTTCAGTCCACATCATAGATAAGCAGATTACTGGTTCTTTACAACATTTCTCCTTTGCTGGGTGCCGGTGTTTCTAAGCTCTTTGGTTGCTTGCTGTCCTTAACTGGCAAATTCCACTTCTGAAATTCAGGCTGTGAATTCAGAAAGCACACCTTGAGAACCTGGTCACCGGATTAGCTGGGCCATTTGCATAACTGTAAACTTAATGTCCGCACTTCCAGAGCTTGTATCCTCTAAATTGCACTTACTGATGAAACACAAAATCCTCTAAAAGGGTTTTCCAACCTAAACCAATTTGTAAAGTTGTTTTTTTTTTTTTTAATCTAAAACATTAAAGAAATTAAAGTGATCGGCATATAATTAGATTAATTATTCATATCTTCCGAGTTGCTTTAATTCTAATATATAAAAAAAGATTAAATATTCACTCAAAGGATTAAGAAAAAAGTCAAGCAGCAGCAATACATTTACATTACCTTACTGTGCAAATTATAAAACTAATTAGTCTAAAGTTTCACAAAAATGAATTGGATCTTCATTCACACGCTGACACAACTTTACATATTCAAAAGTGACACCCATATTCTTTTCTCATGTTTCTAGTACGACTCAGCCTCCTGCCTCTGCAACTGCCATTGTGCTAGAACAGCTCAGCTTTTGTTCTAACTAGTGAAAATTAAATCTTGACCTAAATTTATAAAAAGCTAAAAATGTTTCCGTCAACTGCATGAAAAGTCCAACAGAGCCTCATTATAAATCTTACACTGGTACTGTTGAAATAGTCTGAAATAATTCTTTATGAGAATCTAAAGATTGTTTTGGTTGCTTTTTTTGATGCTTCTTTCTGATCTAGATTTCTTTATTCTGAAAGTGCATGTAATTTCCAGGGTGCTGCACATTATTTTCTCCTCATCTCAAATCATGGGGTAGTTCATTAAAAGTCCAAAGCTGTGTACTATAAACAACTCTACCCCTCTTCTTTGAAAATTGTTCTTTTCTGAATAAAAAGAGATTTCAAAGTACAATGAGAACCAAGAAAAAGGATTTTCCTAGACTGCATTTTTGCTGAGATGATGCTGTAGGACAGTTTCTAGGAGGTAATATATATCACTTAAATATCACCTTAAATATCACTAACACTCTCTATGGTCAGATTTTTTGTTTTTGGTAGAAAAAAATAATAATAATAAAAATATTTCCATTGGCTCATTCACCACTGAAAAAAACTCCAACAACAACTCGTATCTTGAAGATAATGTCTGTTTTGATCTTCTGGGCAAAGAAACAAATTGTTCTAGTTTCTTAAGGTTGTTACTCACCCTTATCTAAGACACAACGAAACCCATTGCTTTTAACAGTTTTCCAAAGAATTGCTTTACCTATTTTTAGCCACATAAGCTATGTAACACTTCAAAAGCTGACAGTGCTGTATCAAAGAGCATTTTTTTATCACACCAAGGCCTGTAGGAAGTTAAGCAAATTACCTTTAGAAAATCCTAAATATAGGATATTCACCTCTGAGGTGCCCAGTGACACCCAAAGACAAAAGCCAAATGTTTCAAAACTAAACTCTCTGTAAAATGAGGGTTAGAAACATTCCCTGGACTTAAACCCTGATGTTTCATGCTTTCAAACAGCTGATCCTTTTAAGGTCTGCAGAACAGGGTAGCTGCTTTTCAGGAGCTGATAAAGGGGGGCAGAGTTTCTGCTCCCACACCTCGGTTTTATGAAATGTTTTCTGGCTGTTGGCTCCACGTGTGACCCCACTCTGGCACAGCAAAGGTCAGAGCTGCAGCTCTGACACAGACACCAGTGGCACACTATTAAAACAGGGAGGCTTTTCCAAAGCCCTTCTCTCCACAGCTCCGTTCCATGCATCATGCAATTAACTCCTTGATGGGGTTAGGAAGCAATATTTTGTTCCAACTGATGGAAAGATCTTTACGTGATCAGGCAGCAATCATCTTGGATGGGCTCTAATAGTTCATTTCAACGTGGAGTGCCCGGCTATTAGGCATCTGGAAGTTCTGATGATAATAGGAAAGATAATTAGGCTGGTTCACTGACAGCAGAAGGAGCACTTGCCCTGCCATGAAGGCAGCTAAAAGTTTGAAGAAATAAGAAAAACTGGAAGGAAGGTAAATTCACTAGAATAAGCAGTTGGTACTTTAGAGCATAATTATCAGAAAGAAAACACGTTGTTTAGCATACTTTATGTTAATGGAGGGCTAGTGTGGCCCACTGTGCATAATTTAGCTGAACAATTGATAAGAAATTTTAATATATATATATATATGATTACGGCTACAGAAAAAAAAGGCAAAACACAAGAGAGATCATAATAGGCACGCATGAACTCTGAAGGCCTAATTACATCACGGGGGAGGGTAAGCAGTTACTGCTGAATCAAGCAGAAAATTGGGGTAATTTGTAAACAGGTAGAGCTGTTATCCAGGTGCACCAGCATGTGCGTGGGGGCTGGCAGAGGGGCCTCGGACCCAGCACTTCCATCTGCACTGCAGAGCCAGCAGCACAGCTGAACGCTCCCCTCGCCCAAGCAGGAACAGAGAAAGGGCCAGAGAGCCACCCCTGCCTCCCTCTGCACCCCCTGCCCAAGCTCCAGCCAGCAGCTGGATAACACAGTGGAGTGGGATGATTGTGGGAAAAGAAATCCTGTCTGTGGGGGAAAACTGTGCTGGAGTGTGTGGAGCTCAGAGATAAAGCTCCCTGACTTGGTGTTCTGCCATCAGTACACTCCCTACTCCACCAACATCATGGTGAAGTATTTCAGACGTGGCTCCCTGACAGCAGGAGGAACCAGGCACAGGTAAGATGCAGCCAGAGATGATTGGTGAGGGCATGGTCTCCCCACCTGGAGAAGACAAGATTTCTTCAGGAGCCACTGATGGGATGGAGAAAGGGAAATCAAGCTGCTGGGACTTGCAGCAAGGATGCTGAAGGTACATATTACATGGATGGATGGATGGATGGATGGATGGATGGATGGATGGATGGATGGATGGATGGATGGATGGATGGATGGGAGAAGCTGTCTTGCACTAGCCAAGTGTCTTACAAAGAGGTTTGAAATTGTTTTAAGACAAAACCACTTAACAAATGCCTATTGCTCTCTTCTGGGGCTGTGCAGCAGAGAAGTTAAAACATCTCCTGGAGCCTTCAAAATAGGACTTGGAGTCTCACTCTGACCTCCAGCAACAATGGAAGCAGGAAGGTGCTACTCAGAGAAGCATTGCAGCTGCAGGCCAACCTGGAGCAGGACACTTTCATTGCACAGACAAGCCCCTAACCCTGATGTATTAAAATTTTGGGAAATAAAAAAACTCTTTGGAAATGCTTTTATCTCCGACCAAATGCTCACACATGTAGATTTTGCATCCTGCAGGTTTCAGCACAAGTTCACAGAATAGCTCCTGACAGAATATCTCACTGCATGTGAGATACTCTCCATGTTCTCAGAGAGGCCTCTCCAGCTGTAGCACTGTGGTAGATTCCTGGCAGATTTTGCTAAAAAAGGCAAGAGTGTGCAGAGCTGCATTGCATGCACAGCAATCCTGGCAAGCCCAGGGTGTGTTTTTTCCCTGTCAGATTCACTCACTCGTCTCACCAGCAAAATGCAAAGCAGAACCAAAATGGGCCCTTACCTTTAGGAAGAGTCCCGAGGTGCAGGGACAGCCCTGCCAATACCTCCCTGCAGGATTCCTCCGTGCCTTTTGGCCATGGGAGGATCCCAGGAGGCATCATTTGGATGATCCCAGGCCATGCTCATGCAGCTGGACCTGAGGGAAGCACTCTAAGGTGTGTGAACTCTTTGAGTTCATGGACATTTATGTTGCATCTTTGCTGTACCATGTTTTTACGGGTCTCCAGGAGGACCAGCCCCAGCCACCACATCCCACCTGAAGGTTGCAGTGGTACTTAAGGATGAAGAATGGGCATTGCAAACTGCAGAAATCCAGGACTGTTTTCTAATGATTTTTTTTACATTAAACCTCCCTCCATCTGTGCCGCCTTGTGCCAGACAAACCAGTAATTACCAGGAAATCCCTTCACTTTTAATCTACATCAGTATGAAGGCAATCTCAGAGCAACCCACGGTGACTGGAAGCTATTATTTTCATAGGAAATAATAGTGACTGGAAGTGATAACTCACGGTGCTCAGTGTGTGTGTCATCATCAGATAACATGCAAGGCTGTACATCCCACCACATCCCCCTGTTGTAGGGCCACGGTGGCCTTTATTAAAGGGGAACGACTGAACCAGGCAGGGGAGGCTGTGGGGGCTGTACCAACATGGAACTTCCATTCATTATTTATGGTCATAAAAATTTGGGGCCTTGAAATTGGCAGCATGAGAAGCTCTTTTAATTTGAGCTATAATTCTCTTTTGTACTTTCAGTCATTGACTAGGCTTTCAGATAAACATTCATTCAGGAGGCCAAGATTACGGTGTGGAAAAAAAAATAAAAATATAACGACCCAAGGATATTTAGCTCTCCTCCCACAAATTCTTCCTGGAAATATTCTTGCAAAATCCTCTGCCCACTTGAACAGTATGCTTATGATTAACTGCAGATGAGCCCAGCAGCTTGCATATGTAGTTAATTTGCTCTAAATTTCCATGCTGTATTATAACACTAATGATCACTAATAATAGACAAACCCACAGTTTATTGAGTAAGTAATTTGAGACATGATGATTTTTATCGTGTGAATAGGATCAGGCTGACCAATTTAAACTGGGCAGAAAAAGATAAATAACGTGTAAATCAATCACACCACCAGCACGCTCTGTTTCTTCACAAAATTATATGGATTGATTGGTGGAAAGAAGGCCCTGCTACTTACTACTGCTAGGAAAAGGAGTCAATAAACTTCCCTGCTCAGGAGTAAAAGGTCAGATGTGGAGGGAAGTTTATGCCTAAACTGCAGAAGTCATTTTTGTCACCTGATTGCACGGGCTGAGACAAACTTGCATTTTGTCCTGATGGGTGAGGCATGCCTTTAAAGGAATAATGAAGACAGATAACATATCATGCAGCCAATAAAAGAGGAAACCATGCTAAACACAGACAAAACTATGTAAAAAAACCAGTCATGCTCCGGCCTGTGGTCAAAGCTATCTTCTAAAATCATGTAAACAAGATTGTCATCACGTGCTGTCTGAGACGGCTACTCTGGAACCAAAATAGATGCTTCTGTTTGCTTTTCTTTCACAGGAATTTTTAGTTTTGATTGAAGCATTTATTTTTAACTTCAGAAAACACTGGAAGTTCATTAATTAAAAAGCCTATCTAGCACATTTGTAATTAATTGCTGGAAAGAATAGTTAAAAATGGAAATACCTAAACTACATTTAGCAACTTCAGGAATGATTAGTGCACTGAAATGATGAGAACTTGCCTGTGGCAGTGGGACTTGCAAGGTACTTTTGAGAATTTTGAATGAAGTTTTGTTTAACATAAAGAATACAAGGAATTTTTAGAGAACAAAGGGAAACAGAGGAAGACATTTCTTGGATGAATCTTTCTTTGGACTTGGCTGTATGAGCCTCAGACACAGACTCCAGCAGAAGGCAGCTGTACATTCACATCTCCAGAGCCTGCTAATAATGCTCGGAGGTATAGACAGAGCAGAAAGTTTTAATATAATGTCTCCACAGTCCTCTTCTGGGAATAAGAGTTAGCATGTGAATTGAACTTGCACCCAGTTATCTCATGACTGCAGCTTACCCTCAATCACAAGACAAAAATACTACAAAATATACTGCGGGGAACAATTCTTGATTGTTTCCAGGGCATGGATTAAGTGTAGCCAAATGACTCTTTAACTCACAGTCTTTTATGGCCAGCAGGCCAGTCAGATTCTTCATGTTTAAATAGAAAACCTGGAGATGGATCACAATATATTCCACTTTCTTACACACTTTTACCACACTGTTCTCAAAATACTCTTTCTATTTCTCTTTTTTTTATTCATTTAAATGCTACTTATTTCCTGTATGCAAATGTAGTGTCATGTCCTGCAGTGATTCTGTACTGACAAGTCTAGCACATCAGAATCCATTAAATCTTGGAATAAAACCAGCCAAGCTTTGGCTATTGTGCTTCTCAGGAAAATGTTTTGTTAAAGATTGAAAATTTCCTTCGTTGAAGCAATGAGATGCTCTCAGAAAGGGGCACTAAAGAGAAGATGAACACTGAGCAAAAAAGAAAAAATATAAAAGAAGCTCAAGGATGATTTGGTGTGTGGTGTTCCTGCCCAGGGCAGAGCCAGCATTGGCACTAAATGGTCTTTAAGGTCCCTTCCAATCCAAACAATTCTTTACCTCTCTTTAGGCAAAATCATTTCTAGCACCTTCAGGACAGCCTGACCCAGCTAACTCCCAGCTTCAACAAAGTATTAAATACTGATAGCATTTAATACTGATAGTATGAAAATGGCCAGTTTGGCCATTCCCACACCAATTTTTCCCTGGAAGCCCAGACTAGATGGAAACAGAAGATCTTTGTGCAGCCTGTTCTGCACCAGAGGAAAGGACAGGGAGCAGAACAGCCTGAAAGCCCTGCTGATGTTTCCCAAGCAGAAAAAGGCTGGAATCAAACAAGGATTCCACTTGGCAGCAGAGGAGGACAGGCTCATTGCTTCAGCCCTGGTTTCAAAACAAAGGGAAAAAAACCTGAGCAAAGAGACTGGATCCACCAGCAGCCAGCCCAAAGTGACCTTGGCTGCAGCCAAACCCTGCTGAAAACAGGAGAATTTGGCCACCAGGCTGTGGATTTGACCACACCTTTGCTGAAATATGAGATATGTGAGCACTGCTTTCCTCTAAAGGTGGCTGCACTCCCACCTCTCCCTCTGCCTCCATCTGCAGTGCTTCTCCTGATGGGCAGCCAGGCTCAAAGCAGCCACTTTTATCTTAAAATGTAATTCTCCACTCATACAATTTGAGAAACACTTCACACCTTGTAAACTTTTAGATGGCACTGCTGAGCCAAAATGGACTCGATATTTTTAAGGACTCATGGACCAAGTGTGCCTGAAGTATGAATGAATCATCTACATTCAAGCCATAATATTGGCTGTGAAATATCTACTGACTCAGTGCACTGTCAGCAGAATACACTTAAGCATATCCTTTCTTTTTTTTTAATTATTTAACAGATCTTAAACATTAAATGAAAAAATACTAGGATAAAAAAAAAAAGAATTTCTAATCCAGAGTAAACTCACGCTTTATTAAAAATAATTAATTGATCCCCTGGTAATTCACAGGATGCATGCTGTGTTTCTGATATCTCTCTTCTATCTGTAAACACAGATATGGATAATTAATCTGACTTGCTAGAGCCCATGTTTTCCTAGGCCAGGTCAGAGTGGGATCACCTAAAGCCATGGGATATATCCATACTGATGTGCAAGTTCAACATCAACAGGGCAAGTGAGCTGCCCCAGGCCAGACCCTCACAAAGCCCTTCCTGCTCCATATCCTTCTCCAACAAAGCCCCATCCTGCACCTCACATTCCCCTGGGCCCAAACCCTCCTGAGGAGCCCATGGAATTCTCTCTGGTGCCTGGAGCTGGGCTCAGGCTCACTCACACCTTCTCCCCAACACCCTCCTGCCTCAGCTGTGCTGAGCCCACTGCTGGGGAGGCTCCAGGGAAAACCAAACCAGCAGCCCAAGCCTGGACTCAGGAATTCCAGGGGAAAAAAAAAAAAAAAAAAAAAAAAAAAAAAAAAAAAAAAAAAAAAAAAAAAAAAAAAAAAAAAAAAAATAAAAGCAGGGAAACAGCATGGTTTGCTTGGGGTAAGGCACCAAAGAACATCCAGGAGTTAAGCACCTCTTAGAAACAATGCTCGAGCAACAGGATTTCCCAGACTGCAGGTAAACATTTCCCCTCAAAACACCTCTGAAGTGCAGCCTTTCCCTCAGACGTTAAACTGAAGAAATGTCCTTCCTGCACTGCTCATTCCTCTTCTCACTGATTCCTGTATCATATTTTTCCAATTTAAACATTTTTAATAGAAGCTGGTTTATCTTCCTTAGCCTAGAAATTCAACCAGAACTTCAAAGTTGTATTTTTTCGTTTGTTTTCTTCTTTTCCCTCCAGCTGCAATAAAAGATCTTGCAGGTGTGGTGTTCATCTCTCTGTCCTCCTCGGATACAAATGGGAACAAACGTCAGGGGCTTTGATTACTCTGCTGATCAGTGTGTGGGGAAGAAGAAACCCTCATCAGTCTCTCAGAGGTGTTGCCTGTCCTATATCCACTGAAGTAAAGAGGAGCAATAATTTTATTTTAGCATGAAAATAAGATCACTGGGAGCCCACACTGACTGAGCCACGATTTTGCACAGGAACTTCTAAGAACGAAAGCCAGGAAATAATGGCAATGCTGTACCAGCAGTGGTTCAAGACCTGCAAAGTACCTTTTGGGCTGGGTGAAGTTTCAGAAAGAGAGGATAGATTTCATTTCTGTACAACGATTCTTTGTGATACTCATTTGGAAAGTCAAGGCATCATCCTTCCGAGACTCTCGGCTCTACAAGTGTCTGTGGAAACAGTTTTTCATCCCTCATCCTTTTAGCACAGCTCACCCTTTCTTTCCAGATATTTATCAGGTAAAAGCTGTAGCTAAAAAATATAAAGAAAGAAAGTTTTTTTTTTAAAAAAAAAAAAAAAACAGAGCAGCATTTTAAATTGTGTTTTAAAATTAGTAATTCTCAAAATCTTAATGAATTTCAGCTTGGCTTGTCCATGTTAAAACTCCAGGGTCTACGTCCAGGGACTTAATACCTGCAATATAATTTTAAAGCTGCTAAATAATCCCTTTATGGCAGGTAACAGAGCACTGTTGGGCTTGGAAAATGGAATTAAAATTAACTGGATTTTTTAGCAATGTGAAGATGTTAGAATTAGAGTTGTGAAGGCATTTAAGTACATTACTAGGATGGGTAATTAAAAATTACCTTCCCAAAAGAGGAAATCCCATCTATTACACTTCTGTCAAAATTTTGGATTGGACAAGTGAGATCACAACCTAATTCCAGTTCTTTTTCTATTTCTGCAGCACTTTGTGGGGTGCCCTGTACCAGAATCTTAGATGATGTGTCAGAATGTAAGTTATGCAACACTAAACATATTTTTCAACTGGATGTTCCAATACCTAATCTGAATTTATTGTGGTGGGTGGAAGCAGAGAGAATGCTAAAGAGGAGCCAACACCTCTGAAATGGCAGATCCTGCAATTCATTTGCCATCTCGTGTTCATTAGCTTCCCTTGTTATTCAGGGAGCAGAGCACACTAGGAGAAAGTGGCACATTTTGTGCTTTCTAGACTTAAGATCACATCATTTCAGCCCCCACTGGCACCTCCTTGGGCACTGACAATCCGAGTGGGACGTGGCTGTGCTGAATTTCCCACCAAGAGCTCTTGGCTCTGTGCAGGAGAGCAGCAGCAGGAACGTGCAGAGGCCTCTGCAAGCAGATGTTCAGTGCTACCAGAAGGAACCACAGGAGTGGGAACCAAATCCCTGCAGTCAGTTATTCTCAACATGAATATGCACTGTAAGGAAATTTTCCAAACCCCTTTGATAGGAGGCACTCGAAGCAAGAAGCCTGAGAACAATGATGGGAAAGGGAACTGATCCAGGAGGGCTGAACCTGTTCCATTTCCAGCTCTTTCTTCTGTTTCATCTACGGCCACTTACTTTTCCTATACCTCATCTGATGCCTCTTTAAAGTGAGGATAACAATATTCATGCCACTTTTTCAAGTTATTTGAGATTTATAGGGAAGAAACCTTACCAAAGGGCTGGGTGTTGTCTTGCCAGCTGTGCCCTTGCCTTTGCTTGCAGCTGGTTCTTCTGGAAAACACATCATGCACCCACAAATTCATAAGGAAATATTGGCCTTATATTGAAAGAATAGCTCAATCTTTCATGTGGAACCAAAACAACAGAACACTGCAAAACTCTGCAACCAGTGGGAAAAAAAATTTAGAAATCACAATTATTAAGCTGGTATGGCAGGAGGGGGACAGAATGAAGGTAACCTGGTCAATTTGTATCAGAAATACCCACACCTACTTCCTGTGCTTTCAATATATTAATTTCCCTAACCTCAGCAAGGTTGCATAGAGCCTGCTTATGGCTTTTTCAATCACAGCTTCATCTAAATGAAGCTGTCAGTGTGGGAATTACAAAGTTCCTGTTTCCTTCCAGCCTGGATCATGCCATTAATTCCTCACTGCTCCTCTCTATGTGCATCAAAAACTGTGTCAGACACAGCCTCTAACACAAGAACACGTGATCCGTCTCTAAATGGGAGGGGATTCTGGAGGTTTAACACACAATGAATAATCCACACCAATTTATGACAACTCCACTGTGAGGATCTGTGAGGTTTGTTCTCAGTGTCGTTAATGGGGACAGTTCAGGAACAATCCTCATGCAGGATCTGGAATATGAATCCCACTACACATTCTGTGGAAACAGCTGGCAAGAGGTCAAATAGGCTTGGGGCCCACTTAGAAATGCTGGAGAGGGTTGGTTTAGCATCTGGTAGCAGTGCAATGACATGCAGAAGGTGCAGGCTGGCTCACACTGATGGTGGAGTTTCCACATTTAATTAGTGTATCAGTTCTTCCACCTACAGCACTCCCTAAACCTAAACAATTACAAAAGTGCTGCAGAGGACTGAGTGAGGAATGTCCGTGTTGCCTGTGGGTTAATGAACCAAAACCATGGAGTGAAAAATCCCCGACCAAGCAACTGAGATTCTCAGAACAGCTTCCCCCACAGGACTGAGGAGCAAAGAGCAGTGATGGATCTGGCCTTCTTCAGAGAGCTGGTGTGGCACGTGGAAGGGAAGAATGGTTGGCACTCACTCAGCTCCTTTGTGGTGAAGCCTGTAGAGGCATCTTAACCTGTCACAGCTAATGGGTTTTGCTACAGATGCCAAGGCATAACATGGTGAAAGCATTTGAAGAAAGAAGCATAAAAATATCTAAAGCATTGATAGTCTCAGGGGCAATTAAAAAAAAATAAAATTTCTTCTTCTCCTTTTTTTTTTTTTTTTTTTTTTTTGTGTCTGACACGTTTTCAAAAGCTCCACAAACACTGGAGGAGAGCAAAGATAATGAAGAAGTAATGAAATAATTGAGAGGGAAAAAAAAACTGTGTAAGTTTTTTTAAGTAATACAAAATCATTACAAAGTCCTGGCTAGACATGCATTTTTAAACAATGGCTGTAATAACGGAAAATTAGGCTCCATGATTTATTCATGGGCTTCTGGTTAACAGTGTTCTCCATTGCAGGTGGTTCAATTTATAAATAGCATCTTTAGGTGAGATGTTATTGTTTTGGCCACGCAGTGTGAAAAGTAACTGCCTGTTCTCGTGAATCAGAGATCTTTTGTCTGCATCCTGTAACCACATCTGAAGATACAGATTTCACTGCAGAAATGGAGGAACTGCTTCTGTTTGGAAAGGTAGAGAGGACCTCAAGCAATAAATACTGTATTTTCAACTCTAAAACTGCAGTTGCCTGTTTGATATAGAAATCATAAAAATTTAAAGGAAGAAAACAGTATTTGATGAGTCTACAATCTTTATACTTAAGGGATATTCAGAAGACCTATAAATCCTCAGTGGAATTAATAACTGAGACTCTTGAAAGCTCTAAAAGGAAATATTAAATATGCAAAATCTTGGTGAAAAGCATAATTAAGGCCATAAATGCCTAAAGGTTTAAAGGGCAGGCTGCGTCTCTCAAAGATTTTCCAGTATAACATTTATATGGAAGTGTAACACAATACATTTTTAAGCAGCATTCTATACCACCTATTTTTGCACCATTTTTTTATCTTTTTCCTTTCAGTGTTAATAAGTACATTTTAGAATACAATTTCCAATATCTCCTGAATTAAATGGTTAAGTGGTTAAAAATTTCACTGCAACTTCTCAAAGGTAATAGTGTCTCCTGTGCAGAGCAAGTGGCATTTACTTATAGGGCTGAGGATTTCTCTCTCTTCTAATATTCTCAGGTTGGCTCTTTTCCAATTTTAAACCCAGTTTTTAGCTAAGGAGGAGGAAGACTCCAGCCCTGACACAAAAGTCCAAAGACCCACAATTGTGTTGGCCCAGCTGTCAGTGGAAGGAAATCTTTCCTCTTTGTTTCCAGGCATTGGAACATTTCCCATGAGTTCAATATGAGACCTATATGTGTATATAAGTCCCATGAGCTCTCCTGGACACATTTTATTGAAACAAACAGACAAAGATATCATGTTGCCTACTGAATAATCAAAGACACTGTTTTCAATGGTTCTGAATAATTGTACTTCATATAAATATTTTAAAGACAATAGATGCTTGGTACCTTTGACTATCAAGTTGTGTTTTCCAGAATATGCTCACTTGATAAAAGTATTGAACTTCAAGTGGAAAGGAAAAGAATCAGGGTCTGGGTTGTTTTGGGGTTTGTTTTCTGCAATCATTTCTAGATAGAAAATATTTTCATCTTGCACAAAGTGGCTTGCAGAAAAATAACCATTCATTATGGCACAGCCTATATATACACAGTTCCCCTTCTCCAAACTGGCACTTTTTCTTGATGTTAACCCCACCCCTCATATTTGGAACACCTTCCCTCTTGGCAGGGATTTCTGTTTGCTTTTACATCTAAGCATTTCTGCTCACAGCAGGTCGTGCAGTAATGGAAGTTAATATCACACAATTTTGATAACCATCCTGCTTTTTCTTCCTCAGTTCCACTGTGATGTGAATTTAGCAGCCAAAAAAAAAAAAAAAAATCCTGGTAGATTTAAAGATTAGTTTTGTATCATTTGAAAGAAGTGATTCCAAGCCTCTCTTAGGCAGTTTCATTGCTTTGTAACTCAAGAGCCTGACACGGTGAGGCAAGTGAAGTGGAATAGAGATATTCACATCACAGAACTCCAGCAAGACAGAAGAGGGCCCTTCCAATTCTATAAAGTCCAAAGCTGAGATACTTCTCCTGATGATCACTCACTCATTAAGCCTGACCATGCTTTTTGCCAGAGTCCTGGGACTGATTCAGTTGGAGACTTCAGTCCAAAAATATTTTTAATCTTCCACTCCTTCTATATTGTTGCAATACCTATTTTGCATTGGAGACCAAATTTCAGGATAACGTGAGAAGAAATAGGGCCATCCCAGCTCAATGGTAATTATTGATATTAATTTCCATAAGTATTGCTCACAGTCTAAGTTTTATAAGTGATATATTTTAGAATAGAAAAACAAAGAGAAAACAAAAATTAAAGTATCAGCGATGAGGCAATTTTAAGCTGTGTCCTTCCAGAATAATTTTGTTGTGAGCATCACTAGGAGGCCTGCCCTCTGTCAAGACAGAACAGATGATATATTGGTTGATAAAGGCTTTGTAAGAGTGTCAGTCTTTTAACTGCACCCTTTGTTGTCATAAACACTCAGCTATGTATGTAAATATTACATATAAATGGCAACCAAATTCTTAAGAACTAATTTAGCCATGTAGGCACAGATGCCTAAGTAACACAGGAGCGTATAGCTCTGTCTGGATTAGGATTAAAAAAGAAAATAATGCTACTGGATATCATCAGAAGATCAGGAGAGCTCTCCCCTATGACCTTCCTAAGGAAGGGAGGAATTTTATGTTGCCACTGGGGGATATTTCGTTCTACACAATAGTTATGATACCCTGGATCACTGGACTCTCACAACTATTTAATGCCAACAGGAGCCTGATTACCAGGTTGTTATTTTTCTTTGCACAGCTGCTGTTCTCCACATTTTACACGTTTATCCATGAAGGAGTGAAACGGGACTCCCTGGACAACTTTTGAAGAACTGGGCTGTGAGCTTGTTTGCTGCTTCACAACACCTGCTGTTTGGGCATTTAGCTCCCAAAGTTTCCTCCAGCTGTTTCCAAGCCTCAGTTTGCTCTTGCTCTGGTTCAGAACATGACTGAAAATGCTCCCCTTTGATGGGTGGCTGCTCTTCACCCACGTTACCAGTGTACATCACTCCAGCTCCAGCACAGCTGACAGAGAAGGCACAGAGACATGGGAGGCCACCCTGGGCCTCAGGTTTAGAGAATCTATGGGAAATATGCTATTTCTGACACTGTGTTAAAAGGGAAAAGAAATACGTGAAAAATGAGGGATGTTTGACACCCTTTAAAAATAAATAAAAAGGCAGAGAAACATCTGAGCTGCCTCAAACGTGGCTCTGAATGCTGCAAGGGGATGAAACATGGGAGATCTCCCAGCAAGTTCAACACAGTGGCATGTCAGATGGGCTGGTGAGGATAAGATATATCAAACTACTTTTTTTTCATATTTAGTCTTTTTAAAAAGAAGCCATCATAGAGCATGCAATAGGTACTTCTGAACAGGTATCCTTAACAAAAGCCACTGAGCTGTCAGCTGAACTTCACTGCCTACAGCAAAGCATGTCAGACAAGAATGATGCATGGCACACTCTTCCTTGCACTAAAAAAAAAAAAACAAACCTAAATCCAAAATATTTACCAAAAACTTCAACCACTATAAACCAAGATATAAATTGTTAATTTACCATTTTATCCTATTCTCATTTTTCTGAGAGACACAACTCAGAAAGAAAAGTAAAAGAAAGTAAAAATAGCCCTGCCCAGATTCACAGATGAGGTGACAATTACATCCCTCCTACACAAAATCCAGCTAAATAGAATGTCCTGAGGAAAGGAAAAAATATGAACACTTCCACTTCAACCCATAGGGCTACTGTGTGATGATTCTGCAATTATTACAGAAGCTGGAGGAGTTTCACCATCCCTAACACATGGAATGTGTTAGAATGTGCTCATGGGGGTCATGGATGTGCCTGTGCCACACATTCCACCAGCTCTGGTGGAAGGCAGTGAAGTGCCAAATGCAGAAAATTCATTTCTCCCCTGTACTCCCTTTCTACCAATACATAGCCCACTCAAATCCCACTTCAGAACCAGCCCCAGGTGAGTTCCTTTCATTCTCTACCCATTTAATAAGCCTGACCTCCCAAGTTCTTTCCTGGTGCAAAGAATATAATTAATAAGCTGCTCAATCCATCATATTGACCTGCATTGTTTTAAATTAAAGTTAATGGCAGCAATGAGAAAAGGATTATAAGGTTAAAATATATGTACTGACTATCTCCGTACCATTTCTCTTTGGTCATTACAGATAAAAATTACATTAAAATACAGCTTTGCCACGGCCAAATCATCACTAGGTACATACATCATGAAGGTCAAATGCTTTCTTCTGTGCCAAACTTCTGGTGCCTGGTACTAGCAGATCTCAAAGGTCTGCAACAGTGTTGTCATCTTTTAAACAGCTACCAAGTCAATCATATCTCTAATTTTTTTTTTTTTTTTTTTTTAATAACATGTTTTTTTCCCCTCATGACACTCAGAATTGGGAAGAGGTTCTCTCTTATCATGCAGGAACATTTTTTTGTAGGTAGGAAAGGAGTCCATACAAACCACAGCTTCGTGCTCAGCTCACAAAGTTACTCACTCTGTTCAACGTGGAAAAGGTTGTTGGTAGCACATAAAGAAAAAGTACAAGACAAAACCAAAACTAAAAATGACAGGCAGCAAATAAGTGATGTATCTTCCTTCCTTAGGGAGCACTGACATAAGAAACAATAGGCTTTGGAGAAATGCTTTTATTCCACTGTTGCAGGATAAATACCTTCTTGTGTACAAATAATACTTCATAAATCCATTGTAGGAGTAACTAACACAATGAGCCATCGTAGGGCAATTGCAAGTAAAGGATTACTGAGGAAGCTGCTGAAAATCTCTCCTGCTGGACATGGCCCAGTGATTCACAAACCCAAGGAATGATTTCCCAGACAGAAATACACCTTGGGCAGCCTGGGACCCCAAATGCCAAGAGCACCACATCAGGTGATGGCTTCATCCCCAGTGACACCTGCAGGACTCACAGCCCCTAAATTTCTGCCTGAAAAGCATTTCAGGTGCCATCTGACAAAAGAATGAGAAGGGAAGGCAAAAACCCTACAGATTGTGTAACATCACCCACTCCTCAGTTCAGCCTTTCACCTCCTTAACCCAAGAACCAAATGAAAAATATATGACAACAAACAACTTGCAAACAGCTCCCCATCTATTATAGTACTGAAATCATAAGAAATGAGCTGTTTGAAATAACAAATGAACTTGCAATTGCTTTGCTTCACATAACTCCCATATGTTTTTAGACATGTCTTGAAAGACAACTTTTTGAGATTAATAAATGCCATGTGATACACTCGGTTCTTGTCCACTGAGGACTGGGCCCAATCACAGCTAAAAGCTTTTGCCACTTAGAATATGAATGGAGAACATCACGGCACAAATGGAAAAAATATATGTTTATGGTTATGAGAATATGCAAATGTGCTGCCTGGTCTCCATAATGTCCTTGCCATGCTCATAGATTTGAATTTCTCACAGGGGATTGAGTCTTACAGAGTAGAGGGCAAACAGGGGAGGCAGCTAAAATATCTTCCAAGGGAAAGGGAATGATATTCCATACCTTCTCTCCCTGACTCAGGTAAAGTAGGCCCTACCTTTGTTCCCCATTTCACAATACAGCTTATTACTGAAACCTCCCAGCCTGAACAGTGATGTCTGGGTACTGGGAAGGCACTTCCTAAAATAAGGATGTTCCCATCCACAGTTGCTCCCCTAAGCTGTGAACTTCCTTTCAGCATGAGGAAGATATGCATTTTGGTGCTCCAGACAATCACTTTGCTCATTAAATGCAAAGGATGCAAGGATGACTGGTCCAATCTGTGTGATCCAGTTGCAGCACCACATTTACCACGTGTGTTCATCCCTCACCACGGAGACACTCTCCAGTTTTCCTTGTCATTACTGGATTGAATGGGTGCTACAGCTTTTCTGTGGTTTTTTTTTTTTTTTTAAATAATCTGGAAATGGTCTTCACACTCTGTATAGAGTACATGATGATGAGGGTTAGGGAATGCTCTGTTTGGCCTGCAGGGCACCATGGGCTGGGATACAGACCACACCCTTAGGAAAAAAGGGCCTTTGGTGTAGAGAAACACAGCTTATGAAAAAGATCAAAGGGAAAAGACAGCCAAATGAATAGTATCTTTCACACATTTGTTTTTGTCTATTTAAAAAAAAAAAAAAAACACTTTTTGAAAGAGACAGTTTGTCTAAGACACTATTTTACTGCCAAGTCATTGGTGTCTGCTGCAACAGAGCAAAAAGAGGAGCAGATGATATCATATATACTCCACAAAAACTAGAAAATACAAAGATTAAAGTCTACATTAGAATGATTTTACACACTGTAGTATTTGTAGTATAAACAATAAAATTAATTCTAAATGATGCAAGTGTTTTGTTTATATGACCATTAAACTCAACACTTCTCTGCAAGTCTACCTTCTTACCCAAATGCTTAAAAATCCCTGAGCCTCTCCTTTACTCATCACCAAGTGTCATTGTACCTCATACCATAAATATGATTCTTTCAACCAAGAGCACTGGAGAAAAAGAACTGACTTACAGAAAATAATGACCACATCCAAACCATCTGTTAGGAAAAAAAAAAAATGCTCAAAACAAAATGATGAGAACAAGAGGAGACCACAACTAAAAACATATAACTTATTACTAGCACTTCTCTAAAATCCTAAAAGCAGCAATTTGAGCCCCAGTAAACATATAAAGAAGGAAGCAATCTGTTTGTCTATGTTTAGAGTACAAAAAAAATAAAGGTATAAAAGCAATAAGCTCTGACAAAAAAACCCATACCCCTAAAGCATACCACTGAAAAAGCTTCTTTAAATCTTCTGAAACACAGCTGTTGAGATCTGTGGAGATCAACATCTTCTCTTTTTTTTATTGCTTATTTTTTTCCAGTGTAAAAGAAGTGAATGAGAGGAAGGCTGCCTGAGATTACAGAAGGAAGAGGAGGTGGTGTAGAGGGATTTCCTGCTGGGAAACAACCAGTTGTGGAAAGGACTGAACTCCCAGGTGCTCAGTGAGCATGGGAACAAGCCAGAGACTATAATTTTAAGGCTGATCCCATGTTATAGCAAATTTTTATTTCTCAGAGCAAGCTCTAACTACTACAAAACCTGTAACAACTGGGCAGCTGACCCCTCACTGGTGGGGCTTGGTCAGCACAGATCTGGAAGTGTTTTACAAATGCTGGTATGTAATTATTAACAAATATTTAAAGTGAGCTTATTGGCTTTGTCAGGGAGCTTTTGTTGAGTTTGGAGTTTTTGTTGAGTTGATTGGTTTTGGTTTTCTTGGGGGAAGTTGTCTGTTTATTTGTATGTTTAAGTAGGGAAATAAGGGTGAAAGATGAGATTAAGAAATTCTCTAAATCTCATGTGACAAATAAACAGCCACACAGAGCAAGGGAACAAGAACCTATCTCTAAGCAAGGCTGACATCCTGCAAGAGGTTCAGTGGTAAATTATCCTTCTGCATATTTGGCATGAACAGAAATTAGATGATGGAGTGGGAAAAGTGGACATTCATGAACATTATCTGTTGTACACAAGGCACATCGCCATGGAAATCACCATGTTGTCCTAACTGTTGAATTCTTCTTTAAACATTTGCTACCAGTTCTTAAAGGAGTTTGCAAATGATCAATTGGAATTTGCATTTTAATTTAATTTGTTTCTGAGATTTGCCACCCTTTCTCCCTTTCTGTAGCTTCCCAAAGCTGGAATTCACAAGCATCCTGAACAAAATCCCTTTGGGTCTCATCACCGGAATCAAAGGGAAACAAATGTCTGGGGGAAAAGGTTATTCTGGAAATCAGGTCTGTTGAAAGGAGCTGACATATTGCACAGGAATGCAGCTTGATTGGTTGTAGCTGTCATTTTTCTGTATCTTATAAAGGAACATAAAACTATATCTTAGCTATGGCAGTCAAAACAGGACTTCTTAAAAATAAACGGTCTTGAAAACCATTTGGCCAATTTATACGTCAATTAGGTGGGACTCTTATTCACTGCACACTTCCTATTTAACTAGTCAATAGCAGCTAGAATAACTTGGCTGAAGACTGATAACCAGCTTCTGAAGGCTGAAGCATCACAACTCGAGTCTTTCTCCATGCCCAAGAAAGGCTTATCTTTAATGACCTCACTAGTTTTATTTCATAACATCTCTGCATGGCTTTTCTTGATGTATTTTTTCAATTTTTCCCTTCAGAGGGAAGATCACTATTAATTTAAGTGAGCTGAGAAGCAGTTCAGATGGATGGGTTTGGTTACTCTCCAGTGACATCCATGCAGTTTATTACATAAGCAGTTTACTGCAGTGAAGTCATTACACTGCGTCCAGCCACAGAGCAGCTTCTATTTGTTTGATTCCTCAGCTCCTGTTTAACCACTTCCCTCCAAACAGGTGAGTGTGCTTTCTTGCTATAGCAAACCTTTAACATTTCTCTCCAGTTGGCATTTCCTTTCTTCCTTTTTTTTGTTTTTATTTATTTTAAATTTTTGTTAATATACTGTAGATGATTACATAAGTGATTCATTACAGGAACCTTACTGTATGAGGGGCAAAACTTGTTTAAAAGAAATCCAACAGCTACAGCATTCCCTCAGGGCAAAATGTACTTCCACTTAATTTCTCTACTGTGTATTACAAACCATATAATTGCTTAAAACAGAAGCTACACATACAAATTTTGCTTGGCACCAGACACCTGGCTTCAGAGAGCACACTCAAGTTACATGCTGTGTTTTGCTACAAATCCATTGCACCACCTAAAGTATTTCAAAGAGATCACTAATAGAAAATTTTTGAACTACCTAAAATAAATCAGCAAGTAAGCAAACCACAGTATTTTGCTAAAGGTTATATTAAAATAAGCTGCAGTGTTCCTGAAAGATATTTTATACGTGCATGGCTTTAGCATTCCTCATGCCCTTTTTCCAATGCACTAAATAAAATCATGAGACAAACTTCAGAGATGGAAAATATCTGCTAGATCATTTAGACCATCCCAGTGCCAGTTCAGGATTTTTTCCTTTATTTTCTAGTGTTTTGTCAAACCTACTTTTAAATACGCTGTATGTTCCAAGTAATGAGATTTCCACTACTTTCCCCTGGGAAATACATTTATATAACAACTTTCTTCCCCAAGGATCCCAAAGTGTTTTATAAAAATATACATACAAATCACTTCCCCACTGGGGTACAATCACTTATGAGGCACAGGGTGGCAGCCAGCAGGGAAATGATACACAGGACTCGGCAAATTTATAGCAGGAGGGAAAATCCTGCCCAAGGACAGAGGGGCAAATCCCTATCCTTACAAGGAATGCCAGGAACTCCCACACATCCACAGACAGCAAACAGAATTGTGGCTTCAATCTGCACTTGCAGAAATGAGCTTGAGAACCTTCACAGGCAAAGGATATCCTGGACAGGATTTGAACACAGTCATGAAGACCTGGAGTAGCTTAAGAAAGTAAATATATCATCCTGGTAGGAACACCAGAACAGGGACTCCATTCCTGAAACAGCTCCTGACTTGAGGACTGTGCCTGGATCATTCCATCAAACACACACTGATGTCAGGGCAGTCCTGCCTGCTCCAGCTATCCCAGGTCTCCCCACAGCCCACGAGTCATTTATTTACTGCTCAACCCTGGCAAAGCAGAGCCCACCCAGAAATGCACTGGGAGCTGCCTGCTGCTCCCCTGGGCAGCCAGGGAAGGAAGGGACACAGGAATCCAGGAGGAAGGAGGGATGGCTTAGTGCTGGTAGATTGCTGTGTTTGAGACTGAATGCCACTGTACATTAAAAGATCAGAGTATTATAAGGGCTAGGAAGCAAATAATGCCAGAAACTACATCATATTTGGAAGGCTAACAGTTTCCAAGTTCAAACCCCTTGGGTGGAGTTCAGGAATTTTCAGTGCAGATGGTTTGTAGGAAGAGGTTGAGGGTAATGAGAGGGTCAAACCTCATTATCAGCATTGTTTTAGCAACCTTTGCTCATCTTAAGGGAAGAATGAGAGGAAACAGGACAGCCTGTGCTCTGAATCTTGCTTCTGTTTGGTTTTGGGCATGAGACTTTGAACAAACCTCCAGTCTCCTTGCTCATTGCCAGTGCTCAGCTAGGAACTAGTCTTATATACAGGACATAAGTGATGTGTACAAGTTACTAGAGCATCTCACTGGAGAGGCCAGATGCAGCTTCTTGGATTCTCTCCACCTGGAACTACACAGGGCATAGGTAAAACTGGACTAACAGACTCTGAAATAAACCATAGATAGCTCTGAACCACAGTCATCAAGCATACTTTTAGCATAGATGAATAAAGAAAGCATTTTCCACCACCTTTAAAACTGGCTAATTTTCTGCACTCTCATGGTGGGACACCACATCAGGCGGTTGACTCTTAACTCATGAACTCACAACGCAAAGTTTTCTGCCCTGCTCCATGTGTGTTATTAACCAGAAATTCAAACTTAGCAGTTGTGCATAAGCCCTCCCACTCTCCCAGGCTGCAATGTGCAAACCCTAATCACAGCTTGGTTATCTGCCCTTGCCTTCAGCCACCACCAGAGATGCACCATTCCTCTCCCTTCACTGACGAGCAGCACATTACTTCCACTTAAAATGCAGAAACGAGGTCTTATCCTAGAAAGAGAATTTAACAGGTCCACGTTAATGCTCCTCGTTAGCAAATCCCTGTCCCATCTGACTCTCCCTGGTGCCTGCAGCTGCGCAGCCACTGACAAGCCATTTGATCCAGTGCTACTGAGAGTCTTTGTGCAGAGGTGAGTCTTTGATCCTTCCCAAGGCTGAAGGAACACAGATGTGATTTCCGAGGGCTTTGCATAAGTTTCTAGCTCGTGGGATTACGGGTGCATAGTACAGCTCCTAAAAGTCTCCACGTGCTGCCACGATGGCATTGATGATGGGGGTATTAGCCATGCAACGGTGAGGAGCTGAGTCATTTTCCTGGGGAGGATAGTGCCAGATGAAAAGGAGCATGAAATATTTTATAGACACACGAGGAGAAACTTTGGTCACAGGGACACAGAGGGGGCTGGCTGTGGGTCAGAATGACACCAGACAAGGTCCTGAGTGCTGTAAGCCCACTGCTCAGGCAGGTCTGAAACCGCACAAGAGTTCATGTTTCCAAAAGCACTGGATTACAACACTTTTAATCCTGACAAGCAGATACCTGCTTATTAAACTCTGCTACAAAGACAATATCCAGGCAGACACTGGGCTGCAGGAAGAGGTAGAGTGCTTCAGCAGTTTTGCATGACAACAAAATGAACAGCAATACATTCAGAGTGCTCTTGAGTTGTAAACTATTACTGCTCTATTTAGGGGTTAGAAAGTCTGCAGTGCGATAGAGCCAAGCAATATCATTTTTCCATGGGTAGAGTCATGCAGATACACACACCCTCTAAATTAATTTATTTACGTCGTTTTGTTTCCAAAGATCCTCCACCATGTGTATCCTGAGAAGCTGCCCAGGCCAGACAAGCAGATGTTCTACAGACTTTGGATCCTGACGGCCCATTCTCCAACCATTTCTGACAGCTAAATAATCAGTCAGTGCCAAAGCAGCATATTTAACTTAAGGGTTGCCAGAAATCAGATACCCACGCCTTTTTCCTTAAGCACTACAAGGATATGAAAACCAGGAGTAGCATCATCCACTGCCAGATACACTCACATCCTCCTTGTACACAGCATGAATATCATGTGAGTCCATCGTGGTCATTTGTCATTAAATTAGACAGAAGTGATGAAATAGGCTGTGGAGAATTCGAAGCTATGCAAACAATTACAGTGTTCCAACTGCACACATTCATATCCCCAATACTGTCTCAAGGAATAATTAAAAAAAAATCAAACTTGGTGTCAATTACATCACCCAAGTGCAGAAAATCATGGCTCTCAGGGAAAAAAAAAATTGCCAATCAATGGAACAAAAGAAGAAAGCAACCAACCCAAGTGATGAAAACATCTCTAATGCCTAATTTACAGGAACTAAATATGCTTCCACAAAGAGATTTTCTTTTCTAGATAAAATGATAAGTGTATAGATGGAAATGAGTTCATTTCCATTGGAGAAACTCTAGCTAAAGCACAGAACTCTCACTCAGTTTGGACTTAGAATCAATAAGGTTGGAAAAGACTTTTGACATCACCAAGTCCCACCATGAAGCCAGCACCACCACCACACTCACCCCTAAGCCACGTCCTCAAGTGTCTGCCTTCACCCCTCAGCCTTCACCCTGCTGGACTGAGGGAGGCTCCACCCTGCATATTTTTGCTATTTTGGAGTTTCACAGCAGAAGGCTGCATGAAGGAGCTGGGAAGAGGAAGGAAATCTTTGCTACTTTACCAGGAATCTGTCAGACAGGACCACTGCTTTGTACATTTTTGAGCCCCCGTGGCCCTCCACAATACTTGTAGGGGAACAGCAAACTTGCCCCCAGTGCCTGCCAAATTAAACTGCAGCTCCTTGAGAGCCCCTGTGACCAGCTCCTGTGAAGCACAGTGCTCATAAACACCTTCCTGCTATTCTCAGAGATCTCTTTAATAAATTAACAAAGCTGTCACAGAAGTATAAATGGGAAATCATTTTTTTAAAATAGAACCATTTAAGATCACACAATTTCAGAAGCCTTTTGCAACATTTTATAATTCCTTTAGGCCACTGCAGGTCTCCTTTACACTTGTGACGATGCCCCTTTCAATTTGCATTTAAAAGACAGTAAATTGCAGGGTTCATAAACATTTTTATAGTGATTTATTGAAGACTAGAATGTCACTCCTGTTCTTCACACTTTAGCAGTCCTGGGAATCGGCTGCAGGGCTGTATGTGTAATCTTGCTCTACCCATAAACTATACAAGAACAAGGCAGTTCTGAAACCTATTATTTATTTATTTTTTCTTGCTTAAAAGACATTGGTGGCACTATTTTACATCTATATTTATCTTTCAGTTATAAGATGACCCATTTTATTCAGCCTTCAAGTTATAACCAGGTTTCCACAATTTACAAAGTACTTGGTTTGCAAATTAGAACTGTTCAGAGACAGGATTGCATTATGCCAATGAACAAAGGATTCTTTCTCTTCTCTTTTTAATAAAACACACAAAATCCACAGAATATTGGATTTATTATCACCACTAGATAACTTTACCATACAGGAATGTACTGATTTTTTTTTTTTTTTTTAAATTCAAAACCTAAACCAACCACAGAAATGCACAGTGAAACTTCAGCTGGAGAATATTCTGAGGTTCTGCTCCTTCAAAGACAAAAGGGAAAATGTTCACTGCTATTGGACCTCTGATACTCCTATCCTCCTTCACAGGCAACAAAGTCACAAAAGAAGGTAAACAGTGCCAAGAAGTGTTGTTTATAAGGGCACTGTGATCTTTCCTGCATCCCAGTGGAGCTTTACCAGGGGGAATCTAGAAACCTCCCTGCACAAACAGTGTAGGGAAAAAAAAAAAAAAAAAAAAAAGGAAGGAAAAAAAAAAAGAATAAAAAAAAAGAAAAGCCTGCACCTCATTTGCCCTTCCAGTGACCAGGAGGGAGTATTTCTTTCTACTTTTTTCACATTACAATAATGGCTTCACAGCTCTTGAAAAGAGCGCTAGTGCACCAGCAAATGGTGCATGACACGCTGAAGCCCTGGTCTTTGTCGCAACAGCTCCGCTCCAAAGAAAGTCCTTCCTTGCCTTCTTTTCCTTGCCATTAACTGTGATGAAATGAGTTTTTCCCCCTTTTGATTCCACCCCCCTCGCTGTCTATTACAGTCTGACCTGATTGCACTTATGCACAGATTATTTCATAGAGACATCCTTTTATTCAGGTTTGCGAGTTTGCCTGCAAGGTTATCTGTTCACAAAGCAACGCCTCATTCCTCGTACTCATTTTTTTTTGAAATCTGATCTCATTGATAAGAACAAGACCATTCGCATTGCATTTGTCAGATAAGTAGCTCCATGCCAGAGTAATAATTTTTTGTGACTATTGTCAGGGCTCCAGTTAAAATACATCAACCGATAAAAATGCAAGTATTGTAAAAATAACCTTGCACTAGAAGTGTTGGCCCTCCAGTTTTTCCAAGGCACGTTATGTCCTTTCCCTTAACAACAATTTATTGTAGTCAGAGCATCTTCACTTTTCCACAAGAATTATTTTTAAGAATTTGTTCAAAATATTCCTATTCTGGTGGCAGTGAACTTGAAACAAGTGGAGGGTGGGGGGGATCAATGTTGCACTTATTGGTTGGTTTGGGGTTTTTGGTTAATTTTCACCAAACGGTTTACTCAGTTCTGAGGAAATTCTATGTGACCATTCCCAGCAATAACAAACAGACAAATCCTATCAGCAGCACAGGCTGAGCGAGCAGCAGCAAAGGGAGGATTCGGACAGAGCCGCAGCTCAGCTCGTGTGCTCCAGCACTGAGGAGACCTCAGCGCTGCCAGGCAGCTGATTATCTCCAAGTTTGTTTGTGTGAGAGAACGCTCTGCCCCAGCGCACCTAAACCCAAAGAGGCGGCGGGAGAAGCACGCACAGAGGTCAAATAAATCCAAATGGAACGGGGATAAAACAGCCTGGACTGGAGCCCGGGCTTCCTGCATCACCTCGCCATGGCAAGCCATGGAGGCACCAGCGCATCTCCTCACCTGGAGAGCGGTTTATGTAACTATTAGGAGCGAAGGCGAGGAGCGCACCCTTTTTCCGCACACGACTTTTCCGCGCCGGTCCTGCTGACACCGGGAGTGCAAAGGAGCGGGGCAGGGCTGGGTGGGACAGGGTGGGGCAGAGCAGGGCGTGGCGGGGCAGGGCAGGGCAGGGCTGGGCGGGGCTGGGTGGGACAGGGCAGGGTGGGACAGGGCAGGGCGGAGCTGGGTGGGGCAGGGCGGAGCTGGGTGGGGCAGGGCGGGGCAGGGCAGGGTGGGGCTATGCTGGGCAGGGCTGTCAGGGTTGGATGGGCCGGCAGCGCGGGGTAGGGCAGGGCTATGCTGGGCAGGGTTGCACTGGGCTGTGCTGGGCTGTGCTGGCAGGGCTGGTAGCACTGAGTAGGGCAGGGCTATGCTGGGCTGTCAGGACTGGCAGCGCTGGGTAGGGCAGCACTGACAGTGTTGGGTAGGGCTGTGCTGGCAGAGCTGGCAGTGCTGGGTAGGGCAGGGCTATGCTGGGCTATGCTGGGCTGGCAGGGCTATGCTGGGCTGTGCTGTGCTGGCAGGACTGGCAGCACTGGCAGGGCTGGGTAGGGCTGTTCTGGCAGGACTGGCAGAGCTGGCAGGGCTGGGTAGGGCTGTGCTGGCAGAGCTGGCAGGGCTGTTCTGGCAGGGCTGGCAGCACTGGGTATGGCAGGACTGGCAGGGCTGGGTAGGGCAGGGCTATGCTGGGCTATGTTGTTCTGGCAGGGCTGGCAGCACTGGCAGGGCTGGGTAGGGCAGGACTGACAGTGCTGGGTAGGGCTGTGCTGGGCTATGTTGTTCTGGCAGGGCTGGCAGGGCTGGGTAGGGCTGTGCTGGCAGGGCTGGCAGAGCTGGCAGGGCTGTTCTGGCAGGGCTGGCAGCACTGGGTAGGGCAGGGCTATGTTGTTCTGGCAGGGCTGGCAGCAGTGGGTAGGGCTGTGCTGGCAGAGCCGGCAGGGCTGTTCTGGCAGGGCTGGCAGCACTGGGTCGGGCAGGGCTATGCTGGGCAGCACTGGGTCGGGCAGGGCTGTGCTGGGCTGTGTTGTTCTGGCAGGGCTGGCAGCACTGGGTCGGGCAGGGCTATGTTGTTCTGGCAGGGCTGTTCTGGCAGGGCTGGCAGCAGTGGGTAGGGCTGTGCTGGCAGAGCTGGCAGGGCTGGCAGAGCTGGCAGGGCTATGTTCTGGCAGGGCTGGCAGCAGTGGGTAGGGCAGGGCTGTGCTGGGCTATGTTGTTCTGGCAGCACTGGGTAGGGCAGGGCTATGCTGGGCTATGCTGGGCTGGCAGCACTGGGTCGGGCAGGGCTATGTTCTGGCAGGGCTGTTCTGGCAGCAGTGGGTATTGCCGGGTGGCAGCGCCGGCAGCCGCTGCCGCACTGAGCAGCCCCGGGCCCGGCTCGGTCTCGGCGCGGGGCTGCCGCACACGCGGGCCTGCAGCTGATAAGGCTGTAATAGTCCTCCTTTGAGGAGCGGGGCTCCTGTGTGCTGATTACCCATTTATCACACCTGGCAGCCCTGCTGAACTATAATTACTCTTCTCTTATCCTGCTGCACTGTCATGTCCGAGAGGAGAAGAGAGGCAAAGGCTCCTGCTAATGACACATTACCCTCTTGACAAGCACTTGAAGGTTTTATTGTAAATATTCAAGATATAAAACATCTGAGATTCCCTTTTTAATTATAAAAAGCAATTTTCCGTGCCTCCCGCTCGCCCCCTCCACCGCCACCAATAGTAAAGTTTAGGCGCCGTTCTCCTTCGCTTCCTGCAAACAAACCCCGGTCCCTTTGTTCCCTTCACTCATGGCTGGGAGGGAACTCCGCTATCTCGGGGAAATTATCGAATGTGACGCCTGGAAAATGTGTGTGCCATTTGAGCACGCATCGCTCTCCTACAAAAGTTACATTGCTGCCCCCACCCCCCCCCCCCCCCCCAAAAAAAAAAAAAAAAGGTGAAAATGTGCATTTATATTAAGAAATTAGGAGGAGGAGGGAGAGAAAGAGTCCTGAGCAAACGGGTGGTGAGCGAGGCTTTCATTGGGTGGCTCTTGGGAAATGTGCCTCTTATTGAGAGGAAAAGTCTGGCATTAACTAAAAATGAAAGATGTGTGAGGTGCTGTGGTACATCCAGCCTATTTATTGGACTCCAGATGGAGGGCTGTGAAGCCAAAGACTTATTCCCCCTTGCTCTCACTATCAGCTGTGACTTGTGGAGGTTACAGAAGCCATGAAATTCCCCAAAAGAGTAGGGAATCCTAAACACTGTGATGAGGGGAACTAAAAACCTGAACACGAGATACACGAGACAGTAATTAATACTCCAGCCTCTATGATGATGGTCCCAAGCATTATTTTATGTTATATTATATGTTCATTCCTACACCCATAATGGTATACAGGGCTCTAGCAAAAAAGTACAGAAGAATTCCTGGAAATCTTGGAATTTGCCTAACCTATAGTTTTCCCCCCCAGAAACTTTATAGCTAGGCTGATTTCACTCTCAGCTAAAAAAAAAAAAAAATGCCCAAACAGATAGCAAAAAAGCTATAGAAAAAATTCAATTGAATATGAAAATGAGTCCATTCATGTGCATCCACAAGTCCACCAAGAAAACCAAAATGCAATGTATCTTTTAAAAGACAAGGAGTCCTTAACCATTTCAGAGGGACTTGATTGAGGACAGGGCACTGTGCAGAAGGAATCCATGGACATCTCATTCTAAACCTTCTCATTACATTTCTGAGTAGCAGCAGCCTGCTCATACTTGGCTTATTTACTGATCTTCCTCGAATTCTAAGAGTTGCCCCCAGTGAGAGGAAAGATGATGTGACAGATACAGGAACTGTCCATTAGAAATTGGTGCTCTGGGTCCTTGCCTAGTTTGCTTAACAAGTGTGGTGGCTGTGATGGCCACCCTGACAAGATTAGATGTGGGTTCCTTGTGAGGAGCACAGCACCACCTCGGTGATGGCCAGGGAGCAGCAGTACATGACATGCTGCTGTGGGAATTGCAAACATTTAATGAACATAAACGTCCTACCAAATAGACACACACGAGGATGGAAAACAGCAGCAATAAAAGTCACTCAGACTCACACATAACAACTGAAGGCTGTGCTTGGAGCATGCACATGATTTAAAACAATGGATACAGCCTTTTTTTTTTTTTCTAACAAATCACATGGATTTGTATATACTGACTGACTGGTCTGTAAAATACATTGAGATAATTAGACAAAAGTTATTTGGTGCTATTAGAGGTGAATGATTCAAATAAATTGATATTAGACCACAAATTACTGAACCCCCAAATGCCCAATCTTGATGTCCTGTAGCTCCTACTTTGGGGTGAAACAATCATTAGCACTTCACACGCTCTTAATGAAAGAAATTGCAGCGGTCAGGCTTAAAATGACCATTTTCTCCATCTATTCACAACGATTTGAGGTTCCTAGACTGAAATATTAACAGCCTTGCTGAACCAGAATTATTCTGCTTCTCTCACTTTCTGCCTGCTTCTGTCAGAAAGCCACGGAGCATAGAATGGCAGGGCACAGCTAACCAGATAATTGATATCTCCCCAGCCTCTTCACGGTGGGAACCTGTCAGTTAGAGTCTAAAGACACACACGCACGCTATGAAAATGAACTTACATAAGTCTTCCTGTGAACTGGATGCAGCCCACATTTTGATGTTTAATTGGCTGGGCTCGGTTTACCAGCGCACACGTGTCTTCCAGGGGCTGCACGCCGCGCTCCGGCTCCTCCTGACAGATCTATTTAGTCGGGAGGAGCTGTGTTTTCCCAAGGTAATTGCTCAGAATCATGCTTCCAAAGTCAAACTGATTCAAACTTGGCTTATTCACTCCTCGCAGACACACGGGGAGGACTGTTTGAAAGCAAATGAAAAATCCATAGATCAATGTATGGAGCCTTCCCCACACAGTGCCACGGAGGGAGTCTATTTCAAACAGGGCTGGTTGTCAGCAGCAGTTACTGCCAGCATCTTTTTAAATATACATCTTTCAGAGCAATGCAGGTCTTTGAGATAATGAAAGATTTGCAACTACTATATTATCTACCAAGAGGAAATACAGAGACTCAAATTGGGCACACTCCCATGCCTAGGTCTCTGCTAAGTATGAAGAAAAAAATAATTGACAGTTATTCAAGTATTTGCGAATATTTTTTACCTAGACTTATTCTCCTAATTAATAGGGCATGTCTGATAAAGTGTGATTTTTAGAGACTTTTTCCTGTGGGCTTAGTGGCTCGATGTGAAAGCATTTGGAAATCATTTCCTTACACTTGACATGGCATACCCAATCCCAATTTACTCATTTTGCACCTCTTTGGCTTCAAATCAACAACTTTAAAAAGGCTTAGACGGTCTCATCACATATATGTCAAGAAGACTAGGGATAAAACTCATGTTTTACTTGTCTGCACAGCAGAATGGGTTCTAGGTCTTTCTATTGCTGAGGCAAATATCAACTCAGCACTTCCTAAAGTTTCTCATCAATTTAGACAATCAAGACATATTTGACTTTCTTTTCCGTCTCCTATAAAGACAAAATGCAGACTGTCAAGACTATAAAGAAATTGAATGATTTCCAGAGATGTCGGTCTCATTCTGAATCCAACGCACAACACAGCTACTGGGAAGACATAAACACTCTGCTAGCTTGAAACCAGGAGACCAAGTCACGACTCAAAATCATTTTGATAGAGAGGCTTTAACACTTGTGTTACTCAGGGAAGGACAGCAGCTTACAGAAAATTTTAATCACAGGGGGAGGCAAAAAACCCTGACTAGCATTGGCCAGCATGGGCTTGCACTCCGGTGTAGCACCACAACATCCACAAGCAGCCTCCTTCCCCCAGAGCTTGGATCAGGACAGCATTCCCAGTGTGCTGACGATGCCTTTGACAAGAGAGGCAGTAAAGCCTGGACAGAGAACACCTGCAGCTGTGCTGGGGAAAGGAAACACAAACTCTTCTGCACCCCCTATGTTACAACCCTTTGTGGTGTTTTGGTTGTAGATGGTGCTGTTAAATTTTCCCACCATACCGTATCAACTTGTCCTAATTCACCCAGGATTTAAAAAGATGACACTGTGACACATGTGGAGGGAGAGCTATAGGGACTACAGGGAAGGATCAGCTCTCTGCTCCCAGAACTAAAGCACTTCTCTCTGACACCCGTCCCAGAGTGTCCCTTCAAGGCCCTCCTCTTCCAAGAAAATTAATTATACAAAGGACTGAGTGTCACTGACAGCTTCACTCCTTCATCTCCTGGAGCACAACACACCTCAGAACCTGTGGGGCCTGCCTACAGTTCAGGTCAACATAGGAGCATCTTTCCAATTTATATCTTCTTTTTTCCTCTTCTGAAAATATAAGCTAACGGAAAACATATTTTTAGACGTTATTAGTGCACATTAATGAAAAAACTCGTGAGCATTAGTTCCAGAAGGGCACATTTTCTGTAATGATGAAGAACAAGGTATAAATTAACATTACAGAGCTCCACAGGTCCATTTCTGGGCCAACCATGATTAAATTAACTACAGAAAGATACTTGACACAACCAGTGTGACACTTGTCTGAATTTGGGAGTCATGCAGGGATCTCACTGAAAACCAGGATGCTAAATAAATCCATCTTACAATACTGACCACGTTCATGGCTGTTATTAAATACAGTGGGGTGCTTATTCCATTGTTAATGTTTCGACAAAACAAAATAAATTGTGCCTTCACCTCCATCCACGGCTCTGCTAACAAACTGGAGTTTTTCCCAAATGCATGCCCTTGAAACAATAAACTCTTAAGGTTTTCACAGAACCAGTTTTTCAGAAGTAATAGCATGTTTTAGAGAATCCAGATATCAGTCCTTTAACACATATTAATTTGACTCATCAGATACTCATATTCCACCATCTGATCTGGAAGCTGGTTAATCAATTAACTGGTTTATCCCTATATATTTCAGTAAATTTTACTGAATTCAATATATGACTACTTTATCAATTCATTTTGTTAACAGGCTGGTTTCCTCATTGGGCTTAATTTAATTTGATTTCACTGTAACAGCTGACATATGGGGATATTAAAAAAAAAACTAGGGTACTTCTGCACAAAAGCAACTTCTTGGAAGCAGGATAAAGACATTCAGAGAACTATGCTTTCTGCTTAATTTTTTTGCCTCTAAAAAAACAAAGCTACTTGAAAGAAGAAAGTTAAGAGTAAGTTAATTGCTTAACAAACCATAAAAAAACATAGAAAAGGACTAAAAAGAGAATAGGGACACTCAAAGTCCTGAAAATTCAGGACTATTTTTAATAATTGGAGTTCTTAGGGGCATAAGAATTATATATCAGTTTAAAGGCAGAAGTAATGTTTTGAACTTTACAGAAAAAAAAAATCTGATTCAATTCTTTTCTCCCCTGAAAAGATAATTTCCTCTCAAAGGCCACAAGCTTCCCATAACATGTTTTCAGAACTACAGAACTGAACACCCGGAGTTGAAAACCTTCATTTATAGAGCAAAAGACTCAAGAAAAAAAATAAATTAAAAGAAAAGAAAAGCCAACACCCCATTGCAGAAATAAACCTGCCATTGTCATATGCTTGTGAGACTGCGGGATAATAAAACCTCATTGTTTTTTGTTTATCAGATGATGTAAGTTATGAATTTTTAAAGGAATGTCTTTTACACCAGACAGGTTATTTCTCTAGGCTAATTTTTCATAGCCACTTTGCATTGAAACCTCCAGCTTCATGAAGATGATATTTCTAGAACAATTCTATTTTTCTTTTTTTATCACCTTAGTAGTCTTTTCCCAGCTGTATCCACAGGGGAATGGAAATACCCAATTGCAAACGTGACAGCGCTGACTTCTGCAAAGTAGCTTAATTACTCATTACGAGATTCCATCAACAGAAGCTCCGGTCTGTGGTTTTGTAATAAGTGCTGTTATCTTTCCTTGGATTTTCATTCCTTCACAAAGGGGGATATGGCAGTGCTTTCCACATCCACATTTTATATGGAGAAGGAATGAGAGAATTTTAATGCATGAATTTGATGTCATTAACAATGCTGACAGCTGTTTAATCCCAGAGGAAACAACAGCTGAGTCCCAACTGCATCACCACTACCAAAAAAAATATTTTAAAAAAATAAAATAAAAAAAAAAATTAACTCTTCAGTGCCTCTCACTGGAGGTACACTATGAATCAAATCACACCCCACCTACAGTGTTTGTCAATTCCTTAGTTAGAGTATCTGTAGCCTCGACTGATAACAAAAATAAAAGCTTCTCCATCCTGGCTGCTTGACTTTAGTTCCAAAAACACATCTATTAAAAAGGCATTCTTCTAAATTAACCATTAATTAAAATTTAATTCCCCTTCAAATACAACAGCACAACAAATAGTAATGATAATAATACAAACTATAAATATAGGTGAAGCTGAGTTCTGAAAAAGAATGTAGATTAATCCAAAAAGGATGGTATAATAATGATTTAAAATTGAACTCCAGTAGAAGTAGGAAATACAACATGGGTTGTGCTGCAACTCTGTTACTGTCCAATTTAAAACAGAATGTTTAGATACAAGCCAGTGACAGCAAATTTGCTTTTGTTCTGTTCCTCCCTTCCACACACACACCCCCCAAGGACTTTTTAAGGATACAGAATGAAAAGGATTACTTACAATATGTATATTTAAGATATATACCCACACTTCTTTATTCCATCTGATTTTTTATTGGTTATGCCATCATTTGCCATGTACATGGGGTTTTTTTGAGTTTTGCTACTGACTCAAATATTAAAAGACCCAAGCTAGAGGTGATTAAGACATATCTTTACAATCTGCAGCCCTCGTGTAAGAGATAAAACTCCCTAAGCCCTGCTTTGGGAAGGCTCTCATCCACTTAGAACTCTAGACTTTAAACAGATGTCCAAAGTATTCACGTTACAAACAGCAACATTATAGGAATTTAAATCTTGCTCTTTGTCTGACCATCCCCTCTTTAATAGCAGCTGTTCCCCTTCATCTGGGAGCTGCCTCTGCAGGGGACAGGGCCACCCCTGTCCTCCCACGCCCCATCCCTGATCCCGGGGGGCTCTGGGGACAGGGATGTCCCAGGGTGACAGCCTGGGGGAGTCAGCCTGGTGAACTCCAGTCCCTGCATCATGAACAACACAAAGGTCTCCCCATCAGACTCAATGAGGCAGCTCCAGGCACAGCAAATCTGCTGCATAACAAGACATGCAGTCATATTTCCTTGTGGTTAATACGGCAGAGGGGTGAGGGAAAAAACAGATTTTTTACCTTTTGATGTTCAGAAACAGTTCATTCTCAATAGGGGAATATTATGTGACAAATGTGCCAGGCTCTTTTTTTTTTTTTTTTTCTTTTTTTTTCCTGTGGTAATATTGCTCTTTGCAAATGGCACACATCCAATCCAATTGAATGTAATAAAATGAAACAATCTGTGCCATCTTCAATGGGTTTAATCTATACCATGTTAATGAATCCTTAAACAGACGTGCATGATGTTTTCCTGAAATACATGTAGTTATACTGTGCTCAGTATACTTGTCAGCTTGAAAATAATTTCTGCTTGAGAGACCACCTGCTATCATCACCCTATTTAGAAACAGCTCATATTTATTTGGAAAAGAGAAATAATAGTTACATAAAGAAGCGACTTCTCTTACCCAAGCAAGGACAGTAAAATGGCTTGGATCCTCTCTGCACACTCAGGGATAATTTTTTTTCTTTCTTTTTTTTTATCTCCCTTTGCACCAGCTGCTTCCAAAAATTTCGGGTATATTTGTACTAATGCAGCAATAGACAAAAGCTGCTTATTCTCATCTCCTTGTCTTCCTCCATTTCCATTCTGATAAACTAAAATATTACAGTTGAAAAGATGAAGTGAGTTATGTGACAGGTTTCAGGCATTATGCAATATGGGTTGCATTACATTGTATCATATAATTTTAAGTTATTAAATATGCCAGAAAAGCATATTTGTACTTGATGAAATACCCAAATACTAAGTACACAGTATATGTTTTTCTTCTATTTAGACTTTGCAAATGGAACAAAGAAATATTATGCTTCTACTCCCTAGCACTTATTTGCTGAAAAGATGGAGTAAATTAGATCAAATTTTCCTAAAAAGATACCCAAAATAAAACACATTTTTCTGGCAAATGCTATTAGCAAAACCACTAGTTTCCACCCACAAGAGAATAAAAGAATTAATCAATCAATAAAGTTGTGAGAAACAGGATAGGTTGTATAAAAGAACACCTAAAGCATGTTTAGCCACATAAACTAAAAATCAAAAAACCCACCAACTATCTGTGCAACTTGAGCACGATCTGTCCCACTGACCACGTGATGCTAACAGGAATAATTGGGCTAATTTTGAGTTTATGTGATTTTCTGATTCAGTAACTAGAAGAAAGTATAAAAGAGGGTGAAGTTCATCACCATGCAGAAGAATCAAGAAATACAATTTCCACTCTTTGGATAAACAGCAGATTAAAAAAAGAGAGACAGGAAGAAAGACAGGAGAAGTTCCATGCCAGGGGAAAAGTTGCATGCCTGTTGTGTGCTAATCAGAACCACCAACTTTCAAAAGTGGATTTTACCAAGGCACAACAAAAATTTGTCTATGCCATAGATAAGCTCATTTGAAGCACACACTCAGTAAAAATGTAATGTGTGGACTGTATGTTCGTGGGGATTTTTAGTGTCAGTGTGGGCTAGAAGGTCATCATGTGCAGAGAATGGATTAAACTCATACCACTTTCTTTGAATGTGAACAGGTAAAAATAAGTTTTGCACTGCTGAGGAATCAGGAAGTGATACTGGCCTCCAAACCACAGACATTTACTGTTTTCCTTGAAGTACAGTATTAATTTTATACCAGCTTGCTGTTGGGATCAGGTTGATCTCATTGTCCTTAGAGATGATCCTCAGTATCTTTGGCAGGAAATCCCCTAATACCTGACAGCTGAGGTGACAGGATTTAATAGATGGTTAGATAACTCCCCTTTCTGAGCAACTGAACTTTCTCCCTCTTTATATCCTCATATTTGTGTACAGTTTTAAAGGTGGAGAGGAATCCCCACACCACAAAAATATTCCAGCTGGGAAGACACTGCAGTAACCAGGTGGTAGATAGAGCCCATGTGCTGCTGCTCTCATGGAACAATTTGACATGACACAATTTTTATGCTCAGCCTGAACACATTAACTGCAATAGCTTTTTTTTAGGGAGAAAGAGTTTTTAGGGGTTTTTTTTGTCTCTTTAAGAGTATAGTTGCTCACCTCTATAGTGGATTGCTGCCACAACAAGCTTTACATCAAGTTATCTTAAGAAACCACACAGAAATGTCAGTTCTGTTACTGCTAAGTGGCATTTCTGATACAGCACATCCGAGGAGCTGGACCTCAGAGACATTGTTAATTTGTTTCCTGGTGTAATTCCAAGTGTTGGTTTCGAGCTGAGAAATGCTCTGTTGTGTTGTCTGTGGTGACTTTTACGGAATCCTTCTCTGTGTGTTCAGAGGTGGAAGCTGAGACTCCTGAGCTGACAGTGCCTATATTTGTATGACTGGGAGTAAGGTAATTCTCATCACAGAAATTCTTCCTTTCCCCATATAAAGTCTTATTTTTCAGGGCCATGCAAACCCAAATCTAAACCTGTGCTTCCTCTGAGCTCATGATGCACAGATTAAAGGCATCCATAGAGCCATCAAGAGCTGACACAGTGGAATATCACAACCCTGAAGACAAACCTGGGACATTGAATTCCTTGCTAAGGGCATAAAGGTCACAAAAAATAGTGGATTTACTGTCAGGATTCAGTATTTCAAACTATGAGATCTTGAATTAATAAACAAAGATCTGATCTTTGGAGACAAATAGAAACACAAAAAAATAAAGGAAAAATGCTGATAAATCTTGTGAAAGTCAAACACTCAGATACTTTCTTAAAGCCAACAAACACTAAGCAGTGGGACAGAAATTTTTGCTGTGCTTTTAGCATATTCTCATAATCTCTTCCAGACAGGATTAAAATAACCAGATGTGCTTTTTTTGTGGCATTTTTACATTTCTAGTAGTATTCTTGTGCAAACTAAACACACATTGCTTAAATTGATAACTTGAAGATGCCTTTTCAAGATCACCAACTGAAAATCTACTTCCTAAAAGTTTGTTCCTGCTAAGTGCAAAATAACTTTCCCTTCCTTCCTTCCTAAGCAACAGTGATTACTTCTGCTTGCTGTTCCCTTCTGCATTCCTCAGTTTTGCTAATTACCAGTAAATTCAGTGGAGTTGCATCTCATTTCAGGAATTCTTTGAGTATCAGAGATTATTTCTGGTCAGGAATGACAGAAATCACACTGCACAAAACATTTCCACATAAGTGATGGAATATTTTGGAAAGAATAATTCCTATTCTTTTAAATAGGAAAGAAAAATCCGAGGATTTTGATGAGATTATCTAGAGGAAAGAATGCTGGCAATGATGGAAGTTCAGGCTGTCAGCAGAGGTCAACAGAAAGGGGCATTCAAATATTTCTAAATCTTAAACATGTTGCAACTCATCAAACTTTGTGTAGGATTCTAAAATGAAAGATGAAATTGCATCAAACCTTAACGCTAGAAACCCATGCTAGAAACTAAAGTTAATTGACTTTCAGTTCATGGATACAAATATTCATCCAAGACCCACACTTTCAAATGGTGACAGACTTACAAGAATATTAAAATTTCTGTCACTGTGTTAAATGTCTCGTTCAGCTTACTTTAAAACTGGGCAAAAGAATGATGATTTAAAAAAAAAAAATCAGACTAACTTGGTGGGTGCTATGGGTTCTATTGAAATGTGTTTTTAAATTATTTCAGACTCATAAAATCTTTCCATAGAGAGTGCTTTGAAACTGCAAATTAAATATAGAGCTTCTATGAACTGTATCCATTTTTCCTGGAAGCACAGATTTCCATGGGGGTTCATACTATCCTTTTTGTCTGTTACACTAGCTAATAATGCAGTGAATTTGCAGTAATAGGGAAAATGCTATTTTGATGACATTATCTGATTAAATTAAAGATGACATTAAAAGGACCATTTCAATGGGAATCAAAACCTCAAAAATCAACTGGGGTTGAACACTCAGTTGCTCTGTCCCAGACTTAAAAAGATAACCCAATATTTTGCTCATCTAAATGAAAAACCAATTCAGATGACATTTGACTTTCAGGGAGGTACATCTTCAAACTATGAAAAAAATAATGGTTTAGAATTCGTGTTTTTATATGAACACAACTTGAAATTGTTCACACAAAAAAGGTTTATACAGCAGCAAAAACACAAATGTGCAGCAAATGAAGCTAAGACAGGATTGAGAACTGAAATTGTATCTACTGGCACAGTGTCAATAAACCACTAGAACCAAAGGACAAAATCAAGAATGGAAGAATCAGTCACTTTCTTCACCATGTAATTTTATAAAATTCCTAAAATGATGAGAAATCAGCTTACACATGACCGAAGGGTACAGAACAGAAGAAAAAGAACATTAAGGAAGTTAAGATTACTGGAGGTTTTCTGGTGCATAGCACTCAAGATGTAAAATAAACTCCTCTTACGAGCTACATGTTCACAAACACAAATCAAGTGACTGTTTGAAAATCCCTCGACTTCAGCTCTCAGAGATGGAATCTGTCTAAGGAAACATTCCTGAACAACGTGGCTGTGCTGTGAATTACAGAGGCTTCACAGGAAAAAACCACAAGATTAAAGGTGTGCAGGGCTGGAGCCCCATCCCTCTCACAGCCAGAACAGCTCCTGCATCCCGGAGCTGTGACAGCCCTGTCCTGCACAGACAAACCCACGGGTTGGGGAACAGCAGCTCCAAGGCACACCAGGATGGTCTTGGCTGCCAGGGAAGCACCTGAGGCTGCTTTTCCCTGTGACCCCAAGGAAGCATCTCTGTGCAGGATAAAGTGCACAGGCCATGGGTGCGAACACGCTCAAACACCTGAGTGGCTCTGTTTGCTCCAAGGTCACTCCAGTTACAGATGAATCCTGCTACAAAACACCAAAGTCTCTCTATTTTGGAGACGTTCCCTGATACTCATAAACCTGAATTTTCACTTTCTCCATAATCCCCCTTTTTAAAAGATGACACTAACTGTGGACAAGTGTCCATCAGGAAGTGGCACAAGGTCAAGCTACGGCTCAGGACATCAGCAGAAACTACACAATTTCTGCAGCACCTACTAAAAATACAATTTAATTCATATTAAACCCTAAAACAAAAGCTTCAAGGAAGTACAAGCCAAGAGAATATAGACCTTTAAAGCAATTCTCTTTATAAAAACTTTAAAAAGTCTTTATAAATTTGTATCTTGGCAGGGACATTCATGAGAGGATTCAAGACACTGAGGGGAGAAACTATTCAAGAAACAACAAACACAATTATAAATAGCTGCCCTTGCCCCCACCCTCAATGGAAAGGAGTCTATCAAAAACTGCCAAGGTTCACCAGCTGTAAAGAGACAAAATATTTGTAGTGTTTTGAATGCTACTTCCTTCAAGATAATTATTAGCAAATAATGATTTTTTAGTAGATAATGCTGTATTGTATTCTATGTCCATTACATTATACCAAGAAAAAAACCAAAATGCACCACTATTAAAAGTCCACACACTCACACAAAAAACCCTCAACAACAACAAAACAAACCCAACAAAATACCACACACACCCCTCAAAAAAAAGCCCCAAACCACAAACAACAGAACCCCGAGCAAAGCAGAAGTGGTATTCTTTGACACACTGGCACGTAATTTATAAGTCACAATCTCTTAGGGCATGAATTGTTAAGGACATCATAAATCTTACACTACTACATAACAACAATTATTATATATAAAGAATTCTGGCCCAGACCTTGAAAACCACAGGCTTCGACCATTTCTAGATATTTGTTGTCAGGGATGTGTTGCCCTCTGTTCCACCCCAAGTGAAACATTTGATGCCATGTTTCCCAAAATACTAGAGAGTAAATTTAAAAACTGGCAGCAGTTCCATTCAGCAAATCTGCTTTAAAACAGACCTGTCTGGCATATAGATTAAGCAGATGATATTTCCAAATATGTATTTTCTGGCACTCAATGAAGTAAATAACATAAATTTTTTATTCTTATCACTGTGATAAAGTTGTTGGCGAGGGGTTTCTGCCAGAATCATTGAGAATAACATTCCTCATAAACTTAGCTGGAATACAAGCCATGAGCAAAACTGCTTGATTTCAGTCTCTCTTCTTCAACAGTTACTGAGGTATAATTGAGAATTTTAGAGTAGGATAATTTTGGATGACATGAGGAACAAAAATTCTTTAGTGAATTTCCCACGCTGTTTTATTGAAACAGTAAAATAATTTTGAGAGTATTAAAACTAAATGCGTTAATGAGTAAAAAATAATAGAAATTTAAAGCATGGGTTTTTCTGTGCTTTAAGAACACAGGCATAAAAGTTAAATACGAATATGCTGTATATATTTTCATGTTTATATTAAGGCATAATGTAACTTTTATGTTAAACTCTTAAGTTTACCATTCTTTTTTGGTCAATGAGTACACATCAAAAAAATCAATGAACTAACAGAATTATTACCACAGTCTTTTGGGCTTACTTCACCAAGGAACATCAACAATTAAATGCAGTAAGATAAAAAATGGCACATCACTTCCATCTACCAATTCCATAGCCACAAGGGTCACCCCCTCCAGCATTTTAGGGAGAATAAGTTCACCTAACTTTGTGACGAAGAAAAAAGCTGCACTAGATTGAATCAAAATATTTTGCTATATTGCCAGAGATATTTGTACATCTCGAAACACATCTCCAGAGCAGACCATTAGCAATCACAGGCCAAATAAACAGGCCGAGGAAAAAAAAAATACATAACTTTGCAGGACTGGTACTAGAGTGGATTCTCCTTATGACTAGAAAACCCAGCTGAGCATCATGTAGAATTTGCAAGAAAACCCACATTTTCAAGGAAAATAAAAGGGGATTATCTTGAATTTGACAGATTATTTCAGGAAAAATCCATCTGGGCCATCACTAAGCTATTTAAACTGTTACTCTGCTCACAAATTTAGTTATCAGACTTCCATCTGTTCCACTCTTAGCTGCAACTGCTGGTACCACCTTCAACACATCCAACAGGTGGATCATCATTTTGGTGAATATCTGACACCCAGGAAAGGCCCAGGAACACCAGCTCCACTTTTTATAGAAAATGGATAGTCAGCACCTGAGGGAGAAGCATTTTGTCCATGTGTTTCCAGTGATATTCCCCAAAGGATCATCCAGAGGCACTGTCAGTAGCGCAGGTCAAACACTTTGCACGTCCTCCAGATGGAGGAAAGCAAGGTTTGGAAAAGGGGATTAGAACAATAGAAATGTGTTCAGCTGTGAAATTAAAAGTAGGACAGCATGACATGCAACATTATGTGTTGAGCTGAGTCAAAAGCAGTAATTAGGCTAAGCTCAAACACGAGCACACTTGTAATCAGGACAAATGCGTGTTTTGTGTCCATCGCGTTGACTCCTCACAGCAAAAGTGGTGACCTTCCCAGCCCCAAGCACCTCATTGCCTTCCCCACATCCTCAACCCCATCTGCAGGGCTTCCAGTCTCTTTCCAACCACTGACTCTGCCTTTCCTTGGAGCTCCTAGAGAACCCCTCCCCACCTCCTGCATGTTGTCCCCGCTGCTGTCCCAAGAGCTGGGCTGGAGGCACAGTGTGCTGTGTCCTGGAGCTCGCAGCTGGCAGCCAGCAGCCACTCAGCAGCTGTAAAAGCTTTCCTACTTTCCTGCACCAAGAGCACTAATTTGAGTCTGTCTCTGCTGCTCTAGCTGCCAGCTTTCTGCAGTTTGGGAAGAACGCAACTACCTGGAGACTTGGGAGCTCTTTGATTGAAACGAGTCTGAGTTCGAAAGTTGGTGGGAGGCACTGACTGACAAACAGGTAGGCAAACTAAACAATGAGCATGAGAACACAAAACCAGCTGTCATAAAAGCACAGATGTTAACAAAAATAGCACCACAGCAGCATGTTCCAGGCTGAAGTACAGTGAGAAGTGCACACGAGCATTGCACCATTCAGCTAAACAAGCAGTTACAGCATAGCTAGGGACCAAAAAAGCACAGGTGTGTCCACATGGCTGCACATTTAGGCTCCTAATAAACTTGCTATCCCTAAAAAATGCAGTGGATACACAGTGACAACAAATAGGAAGACAATAACTGACTTAAAGAATAATTGTTTTGTAAAAATGCAACAACCTAACAAACACTCTGGTCTCATGCGTTTTCAAGAGTCTACACCACGTTCTGAAAAAAAGAAAACTGTTTATTTCTTTGACTTCTTGCAGCCTGTCCTTGGTCACAGAGGTGTTATGTAAGAAAAAAGTTATTCAATTGCTAGTGTTTGGTCAATAGCATTATTGTATGTCCACCGTGAGGAAAATCAACCTGAACTTTGCCAGAGAGCAAAGCCCTGAAATGGCTGTGAAAGCAGCCTGGGATTTTGGGGCACTTGACTCTTGTAGTTTGAAATTACAATTTCAATTTAGACTACACAGGAAGTAAAAGCTGTTACAAATAGTTGATAGGTGAAACACCACTTTTTATAGAGCCAAAGCCTGTAGGACACGGGGCAGACCAATTACTACACTGAGCAATGCAAAGTATTATCCTCTGGCTTTATTATAATAACAGGTTATCTGATTACAGCCCGTGCCCTGGCCTCAGCACAGACTACATTCTCCCACGCCACTGATGGTACATTTTAGAAACCCATTAACAGCTAATTCACCCAGGAAACTTGAGATTTCTGTATTGAGGCATGAAAATTAACATTCCTCGTGCGAATGTCCAGTTGGAGCAGCTGTGCTCAGTGTTTGCTTAATAGAACTTTCCAAAAGAAAAGGAAACAACTTTTCACTCTCACCTGAGCTTATACTGAAAATTCTCAATGCACCTGTCCTACAACAGATGTAGAAATTTGGCTATAGGATAGACATAAATGCAGGAGAATTCCTGTAGCCATTTTTTCCTCTTAAACTTTGAAGTATTAATGTTTCTACCTTTATTGCTTCAGGAAAAGGCAAGAAGTAAAAATTTAAGTGACTTCAGAAAAATACAATATTTATCAAACTCATTTGTTAGGTATGAAAAGTGTTTTGAATTTCTTTGGAAATTTTACACTTCTTTTCTAGATATTTTAAGTATTTAAGAGAAGGTTAATTTCTTGTTTTCTCTATCGGACAGGTTAACTCAAAAAAGTCATTAGGTGTTATTGGGACACTGTACCCTAGAAGACTTTTCCTTGCAGATCCACACTGGCTGATGTGTACCACTTGCACAATCCAACAAGAATCACATAACACTGGTTTGAGCTGTCAGGTTTCACAGACATGGGATGAATTTCTACAAATAAACCCTGACATTGGTCAAGCAAGTCAAGTATCACAGCAAAAAAATGCAGCTTCGGGATGAAAAAAAAAAGTTTCTACAAAATTTTCACCATAAAGTAGTGGTTTGAAAATTTATGGTCTGTGGGTTTGTGAAGGTCATTGGAGGGAAGGAGGACTTGTAACAGTAGTAAGAAAATAAGTAAATTCTCACTGATATTTTGGAGCACTGCTTGGTATTGCTCAAAGTAACTTTTTACAACTGACTCAAACAGCAACTGCCCTTAGCCAGAATCTTGGGACAGCACCAACCAAAATGCCTGCATAATATTACCTTTTTCCATAAGCTGCTCCTTTACTTCCCCACAAGAATATTATGTGAATACAAATAAAAGACAATGTGGTCCTGGCTTGAATGGGAAGTGAGCTGTGTCCTACAGTCATAATTAGGGAGGGCAGTGGCCCATGAAATCTTTTCACCAGGAGAAGATCCACATCATAAAAATATCTGCAATCCTGTGGTATACACTGCACTGTTTTATAATCAATATTCATTCATAACACTCTATAAATGAGTGTTTTGTAACTTGATCCTGAATTTGAGCTGCACTTTGTTTAAAAAATGATTTTGAGGTTAATCAAGGACAAAGGGTGGAGGAGTTTAGAGCTTGTCCACTGATAAAAGCCAACATAACATGGATAACCAGCAAGAAGCTTTTCTGTTTACTTGAGGAGAACTGAAACCTTCAACTGGCCTTTACACAATGAAGTGTTAAAGAGGAGATCCAGCGCCTTTGAACTAAATTAGGTCAATATTATATGCAGGACAGAATTTTATGAGGGTAGGGGCAGAAAGCTGTCACTTTCTTTTAATTTCAATAAACCATACACAGCATCTTTTAAAAATTAACTAGCTCATAAAAGTTCATCAGTCCTGAATTGTAATTAATTTCTGTGTGCAGAAAGATCATTTGCCCATAGGTGTTGCTTACTCATTTAAATCAGGGGCACTGCAGCTACCTGACAATTCTATTAAACCAGTTCCTGATGAATCCTGGCTTTATTTAACAGCTTTAAACACTGAAGCATTAAAACAAAGTGGTGATACCCATATCCTAACAGAGTTTAAACTGCTACCTGCCATTCAGTATGCAGGTGTTGAGGGAAAACAGTTCATGGGGAATTCCTGACCTCAGCTATGGTGTAAAGATTTTCAAAGCCTGACACCAGCCAAAAAAAATTCACACATAGTGTCCTCATAATGGCTGTCAGGAAAAAAACAAAACAAAACAAAACAAATATACTATACCTACACCTCAAAACAGGGGTGACAATACTTGTCTCTCCTCATCCAGGAGAACCATTTTTATCCATTACACACAGTACTGTTCAATACCCCAGCTCAGCCAGAAAAGCAATTCTTCTGCCGTAATGACATAACCAATATTATTATATATCAAGCCTTTTAAGAAATCCAAAGAAGAAAAGATTCCATTATTTTCCACAAGTAGCTGCTGTTATCTGTATCCAACAAACTCCTGTACAAGGTTCCCACATGTGATGGGAAAGTGGATTTTTAGCCGCCGTCACCCTCCTGTTTACTCATAAAAAATACAATGTGGCATATTGCTGAATTGAATGCCACTTACAGCTTTAATACCCATTTTTGGCAGGGCTGCTAAAATGCGTTTTCTCCCCCTCCTTGCACAGCCACATGCTCAGTGAACACAGAACTACCCAAGCCCCAGCAGAGCAGCTCCTGTGACCAGGGAAGTTTATACTCCTGCTAAGAGTTTCTTAGCCCTCAGCAAAACACATTTTCACTATCACAGGAACAAGTTCTCCTAAACCCCGTGGAAAGTCAACATCTAAAATGCCAAGCCTTCAGATCTAGGGCTCAGATACCCATGTATGTAACTGGAGCCTCCAAACTTAAATGTTCAAAGCTTTTGTATCTTTCCAAACCGGATCCAAGCAGGGCTCATTACACCTAAATAACAGTGTCTGCAGAAATTTCAGGAATAAATAGTGAGTTTGACCTTGACTTGATCTCTCAGTTTCCACTGCAGAGGAAGCTCTGAGCTTCATGTTGGCAGCAATAGGCTTCTCTCATCTATGCTCTGACCTTAATAGAGGCTTTTGTAAGCACATCCAGGAGAAAAATAAAGTAATGTCTATAAGGAAATAAATACATTTCATTCAGTATTCTATGAATTACACATCAACACAATAATGAAACTCTTGTCATATAAGATGGACTCTGTAAAAAAATATATGTATTAAAACACTGAGCCACTTGCTCCTTCCTCACATTCATTTGTCTAAAAAAACAAAAAAAGCCAGGTAGCCAAGACAAACGTTTCAAGTTCAAGAAATGTCACCCTTTGTCTTGCTTCAGTCTGTCCTTTGTTTTCAGTGTGATTCACTGGGGTATAAACACGTGAAGGGTGTAGCAGAAAAAATTAATTTTCACAGAGATCCATGAGGAGGCAGAATTAAGCTAGTATGGACAAGCACAAAGTCTAACCTTCCTCAACTTCAGAGTTCGGAGGGGTTCAGACTAGAAATTATTTATTGTAATATATCTTTAATTTCTAGCTAATAATCTGAATTCAACACACACTTCAATGTTCAGTTCATGCTTCCTTTTGTTCTATTCTTAAACGCAGGCAATTTTGCTCCACTACCATCACCTTTATCTTTCTATCAGTTCTGGTCAAAACATGTTTCCCAAAATCAAGGCCTTTCTCCTTGGCTCATTACAGGTAATGACAAGTTGCTATCTCGGAGCATTCTCAAAAGTTTCCTCTCCAGAGCAAAGGGATGATTTCAAAGCATCCTCAAAAATAATACTGTGTAATAAATGTTGACTTTTCACATCAGGCTAGTTACAGGTTTAATGGAGACCTGCATTTATCCCAAGTGGTGTCAAACTCACTGGTAAAATTATTGCAATGTTGGGTTGTGAAAAATACAGGAAAAATACTGACAACACAGGAAAAAACTCTCTTCCCTCCCAGTATAATGTAGAGGTGCTGGTGAGTTCAAAAGGCATCAGAGACAGCTTTATTAATACAGCAAAAATAGGGGGTTTGAGTTTAAGAAGCAAAAATACCCATAAAATAGCACTAACCTTCCAGCCTTAAAAAATAACAAGTTTTTTGTCTATACTTTAACTCGTCTTCCCAGTTGACCTCCTGCTACATAATGAGGCAGAAAATGCCCTACAATATTGGAAGTGTGTAAGAGATAGTTGGCTTCACACCCACACCAGAAAACTGAGGCTCAGTGTGTCTCTGCAGCTAAACAAAAGTAATCTAAAAATTCATATTGTCAAGCTTGTCCTGAATTTTCCTGTAGTTGTAAGATAAAAAGCACTAATTATTAGGGAAGAAAAAAAAATGCAAACAGAAGATTTTCCCCCCATCCCAAGAGCACATGGTGGGGGATGCAAAAACAATATATGGCAGGAATAACAAATGCTTTCTTTTCCAAGCTCTCTCCCATGATTTATGAAAGGTGTTCCTCACTGTGGGAAGATAATGCCATTTGAAATGGTCCATTTCATAAATCTATCCTCTTCATCCCTAGCTGCGTACAGGACTACCATGAGCTCCTGAATCCAATAATGTTTTCATCCTCTATTGACAAAAAAAAAAAAAAAAGAAAAAAAAGGACTTTGTTTGGAGTGAGGTAATGATGCAGTTACAGAGAAGCAGCGGCTAAAGCTCGCTCTCGGGGGCTTTCACTGGCAGCTGCAGGGGAGAGGAAACAGGAAAAACAGAAAGGAGAAACAACCAACACATCCCTAATATCTTTTTAGCACTAGTGGCATTAATTACAATGTTTGAATAATGCTCTGCACTAGCACATAACCAAACGTTTTGCCTGAGTTTCCTCTTGATCCCTGCAGTAGATTTGTCACTGGGAACGCAGCAATTTCCTACTCATCTGTTCGCCAGCCCAGCATATCTGCTTGTCTCTCTGCAAGACTGCTTCCAGAGGATGTTCCCATGCCAAATGTGGTGGTTGCTGTAGACAAGGACTAACCATAAACATAGCTGAAATTCATTTTACTGATTTTTTTTTTTTTTTTTTATGTTGCAACCAATGGCAGAGGGTAAAGAGGAAAATACTTAATATCCTCAGCATTATGGAGCAGTTTTGAGCTGGGACTGAAAACCATTAGAAGCAATGCTTGGAGAATGGGAGTACAGGGAAATCAAGAGGTAAAATACGAGATGAAAGTGTTTCTGGGAGCATTTGACATGTAATGCAGCCAACAGAAACATTTAAAAGAGTTTTATATTATTTGTACTATTTAGGAAAGAGGAGATGGAAGCCCCACAAGGTTCTCATTTCATGTTGGAACAGTGAGTTGTCCTGCTCATTTTAGCTTTTCTGACACTCTGAACAGTAGCAAAGCAAATGTCAATAAAGAAAATGAGGCACAGATCAGTCAGTTTTAGATACCAGCTTAGTTTTTGCTATTGTTAGGGAGCTGGAAGCTCTACACTGCACTGGCAGCACGGTCACCGATTTCATGAGCAGACTTTGGCAGACTTCTCATCCTGCTGAAGTGAAATTGTGTTTTGACCAAATTTCCCTCTGAGTGCTTCAGCAATGCCATTTTTCTACATTTTGCTGCACAGTTTCAGAGGCAGATGAATGGCCTTTGTAGAACATGAAATTTCCATGGCTTTGGCAAGAACTTTACAAACTATATACATGTTTGGAACTGTCACTTTGAGATCTCAATTTACATATTTTGACTTGTGCATGAAAAGCAATTTCAAGGTCAGCTTCTGTGGAGAAATACAGGGTAACTCCATTAAAAGTCTACTGGCACTTTGCATATTTATTTTTCTTCCCTGTAGTATGCATGGGATCTCATAAATCAGGATAAACAAACATCAGAGGTCACTCATAGGTGTGCTCAGTGCATTTCCACACCTAGCAGGAAGGCGTTCTGCAAATACCAGGTTCCCTCCAGAGTAACAGCAAAGAAACATTGCTCCCCATAATATATATTTATTTCTAGGGGTACAAGGTTGCGATCAAGTCTGTTGGGAAAGACGGAGAAAAAAATTAAAATCTACAGTCCTTGCAAATTTGTGGGAGGCAGAATCTCTCATAAGACGTGGAGCCCTAACTCTGCCTGCAGCACAGATTATGCAAAGAAAACAAAAAATGAACCACCAAACATAAGAACTCAATAAAACAACACACAAAACTCCCCCCACCACATGCTTTCGGTTTTCATCTCTCTCTAAAGAGATAAGATTTTATCAGAGATTGTGAAAGTCTTATTACAAACACTTACTAGATAATATTCTGAATTTTTCTGGAAATGCAATCAGGCTGTATTGCCTTATCAACACATGCCATCATCCCCAGGATTGCTGCCTTGGCTGTTGAATCTCCATCCTTTCAGGGCTGTATCACTCTTGGCAGCAATGGAAAAACCCCAAATGCATTACAGTCATGAGCTTTTATGTCACACCTGAGGCTCCAGACTACAGGACTGGAACTCTAAAACCCCATAGAGCTGTAAAAGCAGCTCTGCTAAAACAGTGGATACAAGAACACCAAAACTAATTAATTTGGACAGTAGAGATGACTGCTTTCCACCGAGAGAGGTGACAAACCAAAAAAGACCAAATCACTCTAGGCAAAATAGTTTCTACATTACTGTGCCATTTTACCATTGTTTTTTCTGAGTGGGTAACCAGGTGTACAATATGGAATATGAATACTCTATTTAGAAGACTTTTGAAAATTGCTAATTTTGAAGTTTATTTTTCAAGTGAACCTGTACAAAAATAGCTGATGTTTGTTGGAGTACCAACAGTATAGAGCTGCTATTAAATGTAATAGTAGAAACTGTTCCGAAACTTAAAAACTACATCAAAGATCTTTCATATAATGCTCTGATTATACAGAAATAGAAAACTACGGTCTTTGACTTTGTGCAGCATTTAAATCCCCCAGTCATTTGTGTGCATGGAGGTTTGTAAACTTCATTGCTCTAAAAAAGCCTCAAACACAACATCTTTTTGTCGTTGTGTTAAAACCTGCTTTTCTAGGAGGAATCGTGGTGGGATTTTTTTTTTGTTTCTGGGTGAAACTACCAGCATTTGAGACTTCAGGAAAAGGACTCTGCTGAACACGAGAGTTCAAAATCTTAAAAACTTTACTGGAAGAAGTTGCAGCACACCATTCATGCTTCCTCCAGTTGTGGAAGGCAGGAAGGAGCAATAACTTTGGAGTCTGTGGACACCAGTGGAGATCTATTTGCCCTCACCTCACAAGAGAGAATCTCCCACCATGAAACTCAGGCTCCCAGTTTCCCCTAGGCTTGGAGGCTTTATTGGGTCACTGCTCCCAGTTTCCCCACGTTCCACAAACCAAGCAGACTTAGATACACCAACTGCCTTTATCATCCTGACTGAACAAATCGCCTGTCTTAAAGAGTGATTTGATGTTCATAATGATCAGATTTCTTCCTAAAATGAATGAGGATGAATATCTTCCAACAGGACCATGGCCCCAAGGAATGATGATGGGAAAAAGAGGGATATTCTACAGGACAGCAGTTAATAACTACAAATAACCCTCCATCACCCAAATTACTGTGCTCCAGAAAACACTCTGTCTCCTTTTTGACCGAGTCAAGACGAGGAAAGGCCAGCCCACGACTTGGCACAGAACAAGGCACGAGAGAGAACGAGCAAGCTGAGGATCAATACAAACAAAATAGAGGTGACATTAATTGCCTGGAGCATAATAGACCATGTGAGAGAGTAGAAACCAGCTTAATTTTGAAAGCCAAGGGTGTTTGCCTGCCTTTTGTGCTGGGGTTTTGCTAGAATGGACATAAATGTCACTGTTGTCTGGGAGCTCCACGTGGGCTCTGGCAGGGAGGCAGCAGAAACTGTCCCCAGGGTGTTCCAGCCCCGGGCACCCCAGGATGAAAAGATGAGTTAGTTGTACCACAGTGCTGCTCCATCATTTTCTGAATACTTGGCAGCATGCTCAAGTGCCTCTTGATGGGTTCGTAGTTATTCTAAACTAAAATAAAACAACAACCAACCACCAAACCCACCCAAAGTCTAAACATATAAAGTTTTAAAGCTTGTTTTTCCAGGGCTACTCGATCTGTTACTCAGGATGAATCTCACTTAGACCATGGCCTCAACGTTTTTCTTTCAAGATCAGTGATTGCTGGACACTCTGTGGTTCTGGGGGAATAACAAACAAACAGATAAATAAAATTCCATAGGAACACCTAATGCTGGCAAGTCCAAACGTGAGCCTCAGCCTTTGTGAGTGCCTTTGAGAGCCCCCTGTAGCTGTTGACTGGTAAGGATTGAAGTAGTTTTGTTAGTCTTACCACAAACATTTACCTTCTGGATCCTCTCCGCCAATGAGATCAGCTGGCAGAGGTTCAGTGAAGTTTAGGTAGCAAAGTGCAGGGTCTGTGCAGCCGTGCTGCTCAGGGCCCCACTCACCTCCTCTCTGCCATGGCAGTATATTTATTTTAACGTTTGACAGTATCTATCAGATTTTAGAGAGCTTGTTTAATGACCTTTTCCAAAATCTTCCATTCATTTCTTCAGTTTCTCACTTTCTCTCTCTTTTTCTTTTTAAATAAATTACTGTTATAAAAACAAATTCAGCAGAAGGGAAAATATTCAGTGCCTAGAAACTGAAAATTGAGTATTTGCTTTTTATGGGGCACTGGAGTCTTCTAAAATTCAGAACTGCTAGAAAACTTAAATGCTGAGGACAAAAAAGTTCACTCAGTAGCTATGCAAATACACTACAGTTTTGAATCTCTTTGAAAAATAATTTAAATACTTGTGTTTCAATTTATGGTCTTAAAGTGCCTGAAAAACACATTCCTACTTTTTAAATGGATTTTTTTAAGCGAGGTTTAAATACACTTTGATTATTTCCATTCTTGACATTATGCCTACTCAGGTATTTTGTACAGCAATTTGAAAGCAGAAAGGCAATTCCTAGCAATACCAACAGGTATATATTGATTTAACAAACACCTCCTCTTAAAGATGCACTTTCTTCTTCCCATGGAAGAGAAAATGTGAATTTAAACCGAATAAAGCCAAAAGCTAAAACACATTGTCTATAATGATTTCTTTGATGGAGAAAGCTCAGGTTCAAGTTCATTATCTTGGTATTTTCAGAGGAGTTTGCCTGCAGCTTTTAGGAACAACATTTAACTGAATTTTATATGTGAACATTAAAGAAACAGTAATGCACAGGTATAAAATAAGTGATCAAACTGAAAGTAAAGCGTACAGCTTTCTCCCTGTTAGCCTACACTGTTATTATCTTTCAGAAGATGTCAAAACCTTTTCTCAGGAATTCTCATTTTTCATACATTTTGGAAGTAGGTACAATTACTTTAACAGCTCTCTATAGCACTAAGACATCTGTAGCAAAAACGGTATTTACTTCAAAAGCCAGAAGATTTTGCAGGGAGAAAGGAATGACAGGCAGAAACAGAGGGCCAGAGACACTGCGATTGAACTTCTGTGTTTAATGAAACACAAATAGAAAGAATATTTTATGTAAATGTGTATTTACAAAGGGCAAAATACATTTGTAGGCATGTATACTATATAACCAGAGGCCATAGCAATTAGCATTCTCTTTCCAATTCCTGACTGGAGCTTTAGTGCAAAACACAAACTAGAATGTGCATTACGTTATTTCATCCCAGTCTGAATATTGACTCAGGTTTAAGCACATGCCCCTGATCTCTTGAAAGCAGGAGTTATATGAAAAACACTCTGAAGTCCAAGCCTTGCAATACTCAGGGGAACACAGACATCAACATCTACTGCACCCAGGCAGTGCAGGCTCAGTGGAAAAGGTGGTCAAATCTACTTGAGAAGAAAAGGGGTCGTGTTGTGAAAAGAACCACGGTTGAAGGAATGCAACCCACAAAGGGCACGACCATAGAAATCAGCTTGGAGATTAGACACTAAAGTCATCACAGCTCTCTGGCAGCCCTAATTTATGTCTTAAACATTTATGTGCATCCTCCCCTTTTTCCTCCTCCTTCTCCTCCTGCTCTTAAATTTTGCAGCTCTTCAAGAAGCCAAACCTCTGGTCCCTCCCGCAGCACCACTGAGAGCCCCTCATTGCAGCAGCTCCAAACTGTCCTTTGAAGTGGCGTTAAAACAGATAAAACAAAATAAAGGAAGTTTATTACAGGTTCAAATTCAAAGCACTTTATGACAGTCAAAGCTTTATGCTGGCAAAGTGGCAGAAGGCAGTTCTGCAAGCAAGGAACAGCATCATTCACTGCAAGGACTGCAGTGGCCAGGGAGCTGGGGATGCTCAGGTGAGAGGATTTGTTTGTATTTATTTTTCTTTAGCAGCACTAAAACAAGGCACAGCTGGCTTTGTCTGGTGTGCATAAAAGCAGACACCTCCCTTTAGTGATCCTGGAGAATTTCTGTCCCAGTTTGTCACTAGCAGGGCCACAATCTCCCTGGTCTGACTGAGCTGTCTCACACCCAGAGCTTCCTCTTGGAGCTATAGTGATAACTGAAATGTGTTTTGATTTGAAGACAAAATAGCCCACAGGTTCTGTTAAACTGGAGAAATAGAGAAAATACAACAAAAAGGTGACAAATGGAATATTCTCTGAGGCTTAGAAAAAATGAACATATATGGTGGAAGTTTAAAGCACTTGTTTTATGACTGTGGTGTACTTCTGTTCTGCTGTCAAGATGTGCAAGAAAAGCCAATATGGTTGTCCTATTCTCAATTTTTATACCTGAACATTGCCAACTAATTTCACACAAAGGTATAGCATCACATAATCTCCTGTAGCCTTTTCACAACTTGAACATCAACTCAAACATTGTTATCTAGTCTGATCACTTCATAAACTGAGATACTGAAATAGGATAATTAAAATAACACAGCTCTACCTATGACAATTTGTCCCTCCAATGGTTAGTCCCCTTACATTCCATGATATATTTACAGCATTTTCATCACTGGGAGCAGGGACTGTCCCCCCCCAGCTCCACCCTCCTGTCGGGAATTGCACAGTGAAGTTCCCTCTGAGTCTCCTTTTCTCCAGGCTGAGCCCCCCAGCTCCTTCAGCTGCTCCTCATCAGGTCTCTGCTATTTGCACATCTTTGCCCTTTTTGGCCTGAACTTGAACTATTTGCATAAATTCTGAACAACACCCATCTCAGGCAGGTGGAACACTTTCCTGTGAAGGAGGCAACAGGGGTCTCACTGCCCTGAGAGAGGCTCAGCAATGCTGGACAGAGCCACCTGTGCTACAGGAGGATGGAAACTCAGCACCTGTGACACGACTCAGAGGAGCTGCACAGTACCAGGGAACAGTTTGGGTTTGTTCTGTATCTGCCACAACCATGAGCTCTCACTCAGAGCAGGAGCGTGGCACCAACAGAAAGGTGAAACAAACAGAAATGTCACAGGAGAACCTGAGAACACAGCTCATGGTTCTAAGATGCAGCCACGAGGAATGATTAGGAGAAGAATATTTTACAGATTTGTATGGGACAAGATTTTGCTAAGGGGATGGTAGGAAAAGCAGTTTGAAGGGAGGTTTTACAGAGCTGAATACACACCAAGCATTGCAAATGCTGCTGATCAGGAAGTTGCTCCCAGTGAGATCAGAACAGAGGTTTATTCTTCCTTTATCAGATTTGCCTTCCAAGTCTCCTTAGAGCAAAAGCAACACCACATACACACAAAAGTTTCATCTTTAAAACCTAGGGCTCTGCACTAAGCTGTGCCCTGCATTTCTTTTTTTAAAAAAGTGGGGATGGATTTTATAAAAACCAAACAAACCAACACATACATTCTTCTATCTCCTGGAAAGAGGAGATTTGTCACACAGCCTTTTCCTCACTCCCTAAAGGTGAACACTGGATATTGTCATACTCTCTCATTGAGGGCATAAAGTTGAAATAAAAATATATCTGCCTGCTGCCCCCTGCCAGAAGAAATGAGAGGGGAGAAAAAACCCACCAGAAATCAAGTTGCAAACATTAATTCTTATTTTATAAACAATCTTTCTAGTACCTTAATTGGCCTGAATGATTTGATACTAAACAGACTTCTTTTGTTCAGCCTATTGATGTCTGCACAGTGAAAAAATAAAGAATTCATAAATTATGTAAATACTTTCTGAAGGCCGTTTCTCAAACTTCTAGTTTTGTCTAAACCTTGATAAATACTTCCAAACTCTTCTGAAATTGAAACAGCAAGAATTAAACTAAAACTTTCAGCAACAGTGTTAATCACTGAAGAAAAACAGTAAAACAAATGAGGCTATTTTGCCTCCTGAATGTGCCATTTCAATACAGCACATTTCTGCAGATGTCTGTTCAAAAAGCAGTGTTTTTCCTGCAGACCTAAATACTCTCATTATAAAGTTTAAAGAAATAAATCCTTGCTTTAAAAAAATAATCAACAAGAGAGCATAATTCTTCAAAAATTATTGAATTGCTTTCTTTTATTACCCCTCTGCTAAAAAGGAGATAAATGCAAATTTTGGGTGGAAACAATGGCCTGTTTCTCAAGCTGTAGTGATTGCTAATCAGATTTAGAAATCTGTATGAAAACAAAAGAGAGGAAAAAAAAAGAAGGAAAGGGAAAGAAGGAGGAGAATATGAATGAGACTGAGAGCAGGTATGGAGCAAAACTTCTTTTTCCCACAATTAAATAACAACAAGATAAAACAAAACTCAACCATGTTCCCTGTAACTGAGGACAAGTCTAGCATCGTTTGACAGTCAGTAAAAGGTAATTGTACAAGCTTTTGTTAATATGTTCCACCAGGATTTCTCTGAGCACTGGAAGCTGCTCACTGGTTTTGCATAATAAAGCCAACCTGAGATCAGACACAACAAAACTCCATTATTCCCACACGTATTTCAGCACAGAAGTCAGGAAATGCTCTTTGGAATCACTGTCATGATCAGCACAGGAGGATTTACAGATGTAAAAAAGCCAAGAGAAAGCACCAACACCACCTCTCCTTCGTTTTCTTCCTAGAACAAACTTTCAAAGAAGGAATTGTGAAGATTCAGTGGGATGGAGCTCTGAGGGGAGCCAAGGCTTTTATCACATCAGTAAATTTAAATCATATACGTATTTATACATATCCATATCATGTATATAATTGCATTTATTAGATTTACTAAATTCTTAAAATCTGGTTGATATGCACTAAATGGGAGGGAGACCAATAAGCTGAGAGTGCTCCATGGAAATTCCCGTGGAGTTTCTCAAGGCCAAGTTAAAATCCACTTATGCAGCAGATACCCAAAAGGTCTTTTGATTTTAAGAGCTACCTGACAGGAGAACTGCTCCAAACCTTTTCAAATCAGGCACAAAGAACCTTCCAAATTAGCTAATTTTACCACAATAGCCACAGAACAACTGCTGTCCTCTTTACCCACAGTTGGCCTAACAACACTTCAGGGATTGTCTCTTTCTTGGGTTTTTGTTTGGGTGTGGGGTTTTTTTGTGCTGTAATATAACAAAAACCACAAACTCTGTCTTGAGCTATTTGTGGAGTGTCCAACTGTCTGGGATATTTAACTCCCAGAGGAAGAGGGGAACATCCAAAAGAACCAGATTCTACATATCTTACTCTTTCATCACTTCACCCTGAAAGGTAAGTGCTGGTAAGAGAGGACATGTTCACATACCAAGTGCTTTATTTAAATTATTTTTCCCACTTCTTCAACATGGATCTTCAGCATGCTGGGAAGAGTGACAAATTGGGGTTTTTTTATTATTATTTTTTAATATATACTTTGGGTCCGGATAATAAAGGGCTATTTCTTATCATAGGAAAGACAGAATTTCTTTCTTTAATCTCCTCCTGTTGAAACAAGACAATGTCACCCTAAAGTGTCAGGTGGAATTTATTTCACTGAGCTAACAACACTCATTTCCTTACCCTGTTGTTCCTTTAAAGCCTTGAGAGTCTACACACAGAGGCCTCTGAAATGCAGCTCATTTTGAACACAAGGAGGGAAGAGGAGGACAATCTTATCTCACCAGAAAATCTTCATAGAAGCACGTGTCCCTGAAGAAGAAAGGCTCTATGCTTCTAATTTCATTCAATATTTCTTTTCAAGGTTTTGAATAATGGGCTTTACAGAACATCTTTTTGATACCAGCTGATCTTTATAACTAATAAAACCCTCTTACCGGGCTTTGGTACTTACATTTAGAATCCAGAAAGTGTCTTTTACAAATATTATACTACAAATAATAGCCCTAGCTAATTACACACAGTAAATAACCTCACCTTTCAAGCCTCCCCATATATCACTTTGCTAAATATTAATCACAGCTTTAAGCTGTCTAAAAGCATGACATTAGAGTGGGGGATCTCTCTGGTAAAGGATCCCAAACTATCCATCAATATCCTTTTCATTTAAAGCACGGATTAAACCTCCCTGGTGGAGGCTTTGATGAGTTTGGGTGTGGTTCTCCCCTTTTCCAAGCCATGGAGCCACCCTCAGGGTGGAGAGAGCCCTCAGCCCCCCAAATCTGCTGCCAGGAGCCTGGCATGGCACAGCTGAGCCTGGGCAAGGCAGCAGGAGCTGCACAAACTCAGATCTTACATCTCCTCTTTCTTCATTAGGACTCGAAACAATAGGTGGGGAAAATTCAGGACCAAGGGCTATTATGTATTAGCTTTCATTCCTGTGCATTGATTGAGCTTATGTTGTTTTATGTGTGCGATGAAAGGGCAAATCAAAACCCATTTCTCTTTCGTGTCAATTCTCTTTCTCCTTTTCAACTATTTATCTTCGTATTGTATCGCAGCAACAGATGGCACATTAAAAATGAATTCACTTTTTGGGAACTGTATACTGTGCAGCTTATCCTTACCATCTAAAATGACGATGTAATTAAATTTCTTTGGGGAAGGTACCTATAAAATACAGTAACATAATGCCCACTTAAGGAACAAGATATTTTGCAATAGAAGAGCTTGGGGAAGAACACAAGTCTTCCTGGCACTGAAAGTCTTGGCATGGATACTTTCATATGGATTGCTGACCTGGTTTAAAAAAGTATATATATGTATAAACATATAGATATTTCCCTCCCTGATTTTTCCTAGAGGAATAAGGTACAAGTGTTTTCTACATTAATTTCTCCTGCCATGTTTACAAACAATTCTCTCAGAGAGGATTCACTGGAAAATATTATTCTTTTAAAAAGTAGCTCCCAATAAATTCAAATAAATAATGTCACTCTTAGCAAGCGCTGTTTAGGTCAGTTTACATGCAATGCCATCAATGTACACGTAGAAAGATGCTTAGGGAAAAAAAACTTCTAATCACGTGAAAACTTACATTTGCAGCCTCATAACATTTTAAACCCAAGTCAGGGGATCACATTTGAGGAGCAACAAGCCAGGAAAACACACGAGAGAACCTTCCCTTGCCAGCATTAACACATTTACCACAAATAGAAAACAAAAAGTTAAATTCCTTCAAAGCATGGTGCCTAATTTGGTGGCAATTAATCAGCTCAGATAGGAGAATCATAGGAATATCAGCTTTATAGACCCAGAATAAACAGCAGCATGAAATACATTCCTTTCCTATGATCAACAACACCTAACAATTACAGTGATAGTCATTAGCAGGCTGCAGAAAAAAAGGAAAGCAAGTGTGTAGGAGGAGGGACAGGTCACACTGAAGCTGCCTTTTTATTAATCATCATTATAGGAAGGGAAAGAAGAAATATTAAGTTTCCATTCCCATGAAATGTATTAGTCATTATTTTTTAAACTTGATTATCTGTGCTTCTGATCCTGAAATCTCTTTCAGATGCTTGAGTACATAACAAACAAACACCAAATATATTTAAAAAAACCAAACAAAACCGGTTCAGACTGTTTCAAACAAAAACTGTAACAGAGCAGTTACCCACAAATCACAGAGAAACCAGCAATCTCACATGATGTCATAGTGTCTGATGAGGAATTTCTACCCCGGGACAAAGTTTCAGTTATACCACCTTTATTTTCTTTCTTTGGTTTCTAACTGCAGCCCCACTTTGCTACATTAGCCTCTCCTTAGGAAAAAAAAAATCAATGTGGGAGAATTTACCTTTTAATAGAAAAAAAAAAATTTAAAAAATCAAACATCACTGCATCTTCACTTTTTCTTTAGGTCAAGAATATCAAAACTAGACAGTACTTTTGGTATTTTCACTTGCCTTAAAATATTCCATTAGAAAGGACAGAGATAATAATCTCTGGGAAAAGGGAATGGATGGCTTTTCCATCACCAAAGGGGTCAAAAAAGTACCAAAAACCCTACAGATATACATGCTCCCTGGTCTTTAAAATATTGCAGTATGAGTTTGGGGGATTTTTTTGAAGTGCTGTTGTTGGAAATTTCCTGTGCCTACATGAAAGATGGTATTTAAACTCTTGTAACTTGGCTGAGTCAAAAGCAATTTGCAGGAGGACACTGAAAGGCAAATACACACATACAAGGGACAGGTCTGCTAACATGTTAAATAAACCACACTTAACACACAGAGCCTGACAGTTCCTTTCTCAAAATAAATATATCTGAAAGTAAATACACTGTCCTCTTGAGTCAGGCTGCATTTGGCATCTCTTCTTTCCCTCCTCCCACCCTCCAAGAGTGTGTCAAGGATGTTTTCCTCCCCTTGTTTGTCTGTCTCCCCTAATCAGGAAGCTGTTGATGTACTGAGCAAGTCGGGGTATTTAGTGGAAATCAAGATGGATTTAGTTTGGAATTAAGTAGATCCCCATGACAGGAAATATTAAGAGATGATGGATGTCTGACAAATATTTAAATTAAAAAAAAAAAAAAAATCAACTCCCATTTCAGAAGGCAGTCTGCAAAGCTAGATTTATGAAACTGAACTTTAAACTTAAAGGAACATATTTTTCCAGGCTTTCTGTATTAGCCACATTGCATTTAATTTAGAGATTAAAAAAACACTAGTTTGAGGCAGTCCACCAGGGTTGAAATGCTTCACGGAGGCAGGCTCACAGTTTTGAGGCTATGAAATATGTCTCTTATTTTGACACTATTGTAATAGCATAGTTGTTCACTTTCCTTGTTTCCATGGGGTTTATGGTCCATAAAGTTTAATAACAATCTTAACAGCTGAACAGTGAGCACACATCTCTGGGAGGCTTCTGTAAGAAACAGGATCTGAATTTTATCCGTGTAATTTTTAGTGGCAGCACATGTCCTCTCCTCACCACTGTCCACAAACACCCACTTCATTAAAGAAGGCACCAAACGACACTGACTCACCTCAGAAAAGAGACCACACACCCTCATATCCTGCAGGAGCTGGAGTGAACAGCACCCAAAACACCAGTTCAGATTATGAAATTGCTGGATTTCAGAAAAATTAAAGAAAAGGCTTGATCAATATGTCCCACAGGAAAAACATCCAGGAGCACCCACAAAGAGCAGATCAGTGGCTTTGTTCCATCTGAGTTGGTACCAAAATCCCCCAATATCTTGGGTTCAGGTAGACCTTGTGCTCTGAGGGATGCAGACCTCCCTCTGCACTCATCTTTCTGCACTCCACAAGATGAGGCAGGAAAGATTCAGCTCCTCACAAAACTGGCCCCTAGATTGAACCTTGACTAATTGCTTTAATAAAACATGAGGCTCTTGTTTTGACGCAAAGAGAGGAAGTGAGTCTCCCCAAAACAACATTAAAACCTGCAAGAATATTTTCCAGAAAAGACACAGGCCCACCTCTGGTTTTATCCTCCAAGGTAGCCCAAAACACAGGAAAAAAGGTTAAACCTCTTCACCAGAGGGCAGGTTCCCAAAACCACTGAAACACACCCCAAACCTCCATCCCACTCCAGCCTCTGACAGGCTCATCTTTGGAAACTGCTTTCTTTCCAGCTACCACCAAAACCAACCAACCAAAAAACCTAGGAAACCTAGGAGCTAGGAAAGCTGGCAAACCTGGGAGGCCTAAAAAACTAATGTGGGATTCACCTGCATCTCCCCAGGCATCAGGATCAAGAGATGACCCAGGAGTCAGCCCTGCTGGCTTTGCCTGGCTTTGATCATTCTGTTTCTGACCTGAGTGTTTGGATCTGCCTCATGGCCTGGGCTCTTTCCAGGGGAGAAAAACCTGATTTGTGATCTGGGTCAGAAAGTAAAATTTGCACACAAATCCTGTAATATTGGTCAAAAGTTAACTTCAATTCTCTTTTTTACAGCCTGATGGAAGGTTTTAGGTGATACAAGGTGCACTGGTAGAAAGAGAAAACACCTTCTCCCCTGCAGCTTGGCTTTGACTTTGATTAATTTGAGACTGCCTTGGACTGGAGTTCCAAATGTTGAAGAATCATGTTGGTTCAAACCAATCAAAGATAAGATATTCTGTCTACTGATAATTCCACCTATTCCACTATTTTCATAATTTTTAAGGTTCTTTTTAAAAATAGAAGTTAAAGGAAACATTCAACTTTCAAACGTGGATTTACATAACAATTTGTAAGGAGGAGCTCTATAGTAATACAGAATATTAAATGAATTCCCCCTTTTAAAACAATTGAATAGATTTCAACTTGATTGTGTCTCTTTAACATTTCAGTAGATTTTTTTTTTCTTCAATGAATTTGACACATCAAGTAATATCACAGTAAATCTACCTAAAATATTTACAATTACTTGCAAGATATTTTCACATGAACCAGTAAATTGAAACTTCCTCTCAAAGGAGAGACATAAAAAAGTCATTTTTATGGTGGTTATTGTAATTTTAATAGGCAATTTCATAGGTAAACAGAAGTGCTTGATCTCCATTCACTATTGTATAACAGGCTGCGCTGCATATCTAATGGAATCACATGGATTTGTGTACAAAATGAGCAAGAATTATAAATGGCTCCTTCTGTGATTTAAACTCTACAGGTTTATGTACCTCAGCTACAGTGCCTGAGAAGAAAACACAACACACATTTGTATGACACAAATGGGCAGCCCACTCCTCTGGGGAATAAAGTTTTAAGAAGGAAAAAAGTGGGGTTTTTTGGTGTTAAAGCAGCAGTTCAGCACAAGGAGCTGCGCACACATTTTCAGAGTAGCCTCCATCCAAGGTGGTTCACTGAAATGTGTGCAAGCTCAAAAAGATCCGAAATTTGTGTGGGAAAATGACACTTTCATGGCTGGAGTAGATTAATGGAGCAATAGATTTAAAGGCTAGAAGGGATCATTATGATCATCTACTATGACCTTCTGTTTAACAGAATTTAGCCAAGGGATTCCCACATCCAGCCCATGGCTCATAACTTCTGCTTGAGCTACAACCAATATCTTTTAGAAAGACATTCAATCTTGATTTAAAGACTTTAAGTGATGGAGAAGTCACTACATTTCCTGGCAAGTTGTTACAGTGTTTAATTGCACTGTTTCTTTTTTTCTTATTTTCTTTTTTAATTTTACAACTGCAATTTGTGTAGTTTCAGGCCAGTCACTTTATCTCCTCTGGCTAAATTAAAAGTCCTTTTCCAGCAGAAGTTTTTTCCAAGCAAGGAATATCTTCATCTTTTCCTCAAAAAGACAGTGCTGCTTTATTCTTCTGCTATGGGATAAAAGTTCTCATCATTCTCATAGGTCTTTTCTGAAATCTCCAAACTCTTTACATGCGAACACCAACCTTAGTACTTGTCAAATAATGTTTAATTTATAGGGATAATAACAGTAATAATAATACTGCAAAGATAAACTTGGAGAAGAAAACAAGCATGTAAGCCATTTGGTCTTTCTTACACAAGCTCATGCAAATATCCTTTAGAGAATAGGAAGAAATTTAAAATAAAAAAAATGCTGAGTTTAGCCAGGCTGGAAGATATAAGGAGGTTAAAACAGTTTAGCAGAGCACAGATCTTGGGGTTTTTTGCCAAGTTATGTTTGATGTAAGAATTCATGAGGCATAGGTACCCCCACAGTTCTCTCCACCATTCCACTTGGCCTGGGGCCAGGCATGTTTGAGGGGGTTTTTAGGTGTTGTACCTGACCCAGGCATGCACAGGGGGCTACAAGAGCAGGCTGCCAACTCCAGAGCATCTGAAACTTTCTAACACTATGAAAATCCTCAGCTGCTTGTCAGGACACCTTTATGGAAAGTGAGATGAGGTTCTGGCCCCAGCGTTTAACTACACTTGGCCGTAACTCAATTTCTCACAAATAGCAATTTTGGCATGTTCTGGTTCTCTTGCACAACTGTGATACATGCAGTGGGAATAATAAATTATCATGCTATTACATGACAACAGAAACCAAAATGTGTTTGGTTCTATGTGCAGGACTGAAAACGTGGGCTGTGATTTCATTGTGCTTTCACTAGGCTGGAATCCCATCTATTTACATTGCTTAGTAATGAACTACTGATCATGTGAGACTGAGAATTCATGGGAAAAGTGATTGCCCTTATAAAGAGGGTTCTGAATGAGGGGGGTTTTGTGATGAAAAGCCTGGATATCTGCAGTCAGAATCACTCTCCTACGTTTCAGGCATATATTGCAATGACACTGACAATGAGGGGCTTGGAGGAATGTTCACAAATGCTACTTCTGCTTCAGATGTGGAAAACAGGACAAATGTACAATCCAAACACCAATGTCTTTTTATAATTCATTAAAATCTACTCTTGGATTCCACTAGTGTCGTTGAGAAGTCAAGAACAGGAAAACAAGAGGCATGCAATTCAAGACAACCTCTTAGGGGGAAAAAAAAGAAGCTATTTTCATTCTAAGAGGACAGTGGGTGGGAAAAAGAGATTTCTGCTAGGGAAACAAGCAGTCACTTTCACTGAAAAGGAAATACTGAGCTGCTTTGTCCTAAGGTCTCAGTGGAGCAAAGCCTGATGGTTTAACCATGGCATATGGGTTGCAGCCCAAGAGAGCTAAAGAGAAAATTTGGAAGCTCGTGTCAAATTTTCTGCTCTCTATATAGCTTTGGCCTAGGCCTCAGCAGCAGTCTCGAGGGACAGAATGATGTACTGCAATATAACAAGCTGCCTGACATTTTGAAATGCCTTAACCCCCAGCTTTCCATCCACCTTTTAGCCCTTGCAGCAGCCTCCCTTCCCACGTGGAGCTGCACAACGTGCAGTGCAAGACTTCAGTGCAAAGGAAAAAGTTGTCATGTCTTTGTCCTTGAGGGTTTTAATTGGCAATGACTCCTGGCTTCGTTAATAACATTTTCAGTAATATAATAGGAAAGGCCAGTTATTGTACAGAAGGGGGGTATGTGCATGTCTAATGCACCTCACTCAGGCACAGGCCATGTCTCAGCAAGTCTTGGGACTGTTTTCAAGGTTTTCCCAAACAGAACACAGGATGAGGGGGAGGGCATCAAAAAGGGGAAAGACTATTTTCCTGTAAATGCAGGAATTGCAGCCTCCTGCTAAAACACAAATCCTCCTGAATCCCCAGCAAAGGAAGTTTTAGAAGCACAAACGTGAGTGTTGAAGCCAAGCCGGCGCACACAAGCAAGAAGAAATTTATTTTATGCTTCCCACAACTTTCAGATTTATATCTGGCAGTTGGAGACCAAACCCTTAAAAACAGTGCAATAATTATATATCCAAACCAAGATCTTTCTCCCCCCCTCGACATGGAAAACGCTGCAGAACGAAAAGCATTATTAATTTAAAAAACTCTACATTCTATTATAGGTTTGGACTCCAATAGCCCAGCTCACAGGCTTCCTTTTTTCTAAAAAGTCAAAACATTGAGGGGGTGAATAGAGCTCTTCTCATATATTATCTCCCTAATGACTTTGACCTATTAATAAGTGGAATCTATCAAGTATACTCTCTCCTACAGTATTTTGTCAATCGTTATACGCCTCAATGGGGCCACCATTAAAAATCTGCCAATTAATTCAGTATTTAGGACACTGTTACTATGAAATATGCTATGTATCATGCTATTTCTCATTATAAATATAGAAATGCTGTAAATTACAAGGTGAGATTAGTATTTTCTGGAATAAGAAGTGACGCCTTTTAATGATAATCGTTATATATTTTGCCTTTTCTCTCCTTCAGCAGGGTTCTTTTATAGCTGAGCCATTCCAAGGAACAACAACCTGAATGCCACAATGGATATTGGAAAGATATTCTTTCAACATCTTAATTCTTATTTCCTGCCATTCTGTACTAAATCTTTTTCGCAGCAGGGTCTAAATATGCACCCTAATTAATATTTATTCTTCCAAGAAAGTTAACTGAAGGGTCTTTCCCAAGCTTTAAACAATTTCTTATTAAAAATAAGAATAATATCTATAAATAATATTAGGCGTCTTACACTGAGTGCGTGTTTACCTACTACATCTGAATAAAATGCTTTTGCTGACCCAAAACAAAGCTCTTGCCCAAAAATGATTAATTGTGGCTTTCTGGTCAATGAAACACTAAATAAAATGAAGGATGAGAATCTAATGTGGGTGAAAGTCTCTAATGGCATTTATTAATTAATTAATTAATTTTTGATTTTAAAAAAAAAAAGTTTTGAGTAAAACTATTATTTTACTTAATATCCCATGGTTTTAAGAAAGACCCAATAAAGGAATTAGCATCAAGTTAGCATGATTGCAATGAATAATGTGAAAAGTACCTCTAATAGAGTTGTAGCTGTGGTTTCATTTATTCTAGATGAAAAATGACATTTATCAAACATTTGATCTGATGGGCTATATATTTATGGAGAAACAAAAGAGAAGAGATTAACTGGCAAGAAAATCCATTTTGATTAGACTATTTAATGTTCTGTGTATGTGTTACAAATAACCCTCCTCCCAGGAGGATTCCTTTGAACCAGATTTTCTTCAGTTATTATTTTTATTTAGCACTGAGACCATATGACCTGGGAACAGAACCTTTTGAAACACTTGACAAAAATCAAAGGTATAAGAACTTTTATCTATAATGTTTCCTTTGTAAGGAAAATCTTACTGCTACGTGGGACACGCTTGCTAAATTAAATTTCTATTGGTTTTCAACATATTTTTTAATATTACATTTTAAGATCTCCGCTTGTACATTTCTCAATGATATTTCACTTGGAACTGCAACCATTTATCTAGTTGAAGCATCTGTGTGTTTAACATATGGACTGGAAACTTTCCACTACAATGACTGTGCTCTGCCAAAAAAGCCAGCAAAAGAAAATGTTCTGATGTAAATATAAGCTGATATCCAAGTTCTTCACAGGTTTTGAATCTTTAACCATCTAAGCAAAGGACAGTTTATTACAACTGCAGTTTTGTTGAAAACAAAACCAAAATAAGACAAAATAAAATAAAATAAAAATACAAAACCAGCAAAAACAGGCCTCGTATATTGCAAATCCCCATTTTGGCAACCCGAAGAGGGAATATAAGCTTAAAGGCCTGAATTTAACAAACCTAATTATCAAGGCTTAATTAGTACCAAGGGTAAAGCTTCATGGAACACCTGCAGACTTAATTTATGTCCTGACAGAGAGGAACAAGTGTTAATGGGCTGTATTTATGTTAATACCTGAACCTTAGTGAGCCAGTGGGATAAAACAGACTATGCACTAGTTTTTTGTTTCAAGCTACAGAACAAACATAAAAGATTCTAATCTTAATATTAGTTTGCACATAAGTCCTTGGGGAAAGTATAGATCTATTTAAACTTTAAAATTGGAGATGCTGAGCGCTAAGAGGAAAAAAGTAAGTTAATTTAAAAAGTGGTGTCAGTGCAGAAAATATCAAACCAAAAAGGGTCTGTGGCCATTTTCCGAGCACCCTGTGAGCAAATACTGGGTTTTTTAAACCTCTTACACCACACCATTGATGCTTTATACAACACAAAGATAGATTTTTTTCATGGTTTTGATGCATAACACAATTCTTTCCTATATTCAGAAGGAAGGCAAAAAGGCTGCCCACCATAACTGCAGTGCTGAGAGTCTTGCCCTGCCTGCTGGTACTTGGTGGACACGATCTGAGTTGGCTTCGGGCCCCTTTTCAGAGCAGAGCCCTGTGGGGAATGGGGCCTCTCTCTGTCTCCAGAGCTCTCAGAGCCCAGGTTATAAATGGGCCATATGGTGCCACCAGCCCCAGCTCTCCCTGAGTGCCAGGAGAGTACAGAACATTCTATATCCCTGCTGTTCCTCTCTCTGAGTGCAGTAAACTACCTCAGAGTAGGTAAGAATAAACAACCTTTGGTTTTCCCACTGCAGTTCTGTTGTAGCAACACTGGCTCATCTTCACTCCTGGCACTGCAAGTATCCTGACTAAGCCCAGAAAGATGATGCTCAGGTGGCATTTTTCTGCCCTGCAGTGGTCCTTGGCCACTCACATCACCTTGGAATGATCCCTGCTGAGAGTGTGGCCATCCTCCCACGGGGACACAGCTTGGCTTCCTGCCCTGTGCCTGGGGACATCGTGTCAGCAGGGATTCCCAGCACAGGGTCAGTGAAAACTTCCCCTTTTTTCTCTTCTAAATAAAGGACTGCCTCTGCCCAAAGGCCTAAAACAGTTTTCCTGTCCACTGTTTCCTCTAAGGACACCAGGCTCAAATCTCTACAGCTGCCCAGGGAGAGGTAAGAGTATTTACAGGATGACCCATAGGAATTCAAGCTAATTTAAAGACCTGCATCTTGGTTGATCAGGAATGGGTGGATTGGTTAGTGCCTCCTCCTCCCCATGTTCTTTAGTGCAATGGTAAGAGAATTCTTTCAAGTTTTTGCTATCCTTTTTCCCTCCCTAGTTTATAATCCTCCTGAAAATCCTCCTGACACTACTGTTTCTTCCCTTCCTGCTTTTTCTCCTGGCAGTGACCACCCTCTGCCACCAGCCCATTTGCCACATCTCAGAGGTGTACAAACCATCAGCACTTTCCATGGCTTGACTGAAAACGTCACAGAGGATGTTTGCACAGCTGTGGGAACAGGGGCCACTGCAGGGCCACCTTTTAGTGCTGTCAGCAGACCCAGAGATGGCTGGCAGGGATTTGTGTTACCTTGTAGGAGACCCCATCACCCTGCATCTATCAGAGGCTCCTCCTGTGTGAGGACAAGCTTCCTGAGGCTTCCTGAGGTGCAGCTTAGAGCAGAACCCGGCCAGAACAGACTGGGCTAATGGTTAATTGTGGAGGGGACTTCCATTCACTTTCAGTCCTTAGACTTGGAAAAGCTTCTAAAGACAAAGTGGAGGAATCCTTTCCATCTCACCTGCAGCTTTCCAGTGGCCCAAAGCATCACACCAAACCTCAGGAAGAGCAAAGTCAGCCTCCACCTGCCCCCCAAGGTCTGTCCCCTGCCCCAGAAATGCCTGAGAGCCCTTGCACTGCCTTGGAGGAGCCATGGCCAATTCTCCCAGTTTGGATCTCCAAGGGCATGAGCTCCTTGTACCTCCCAAGCCCACCACCTGGTGTCCTCAACACCCCAAACTCTTGTACCTTGGGGTGCTGCTGGAAAGATTTGCCCCACCTCCGAGTTTGGACACACTTTCTGAAACATGATACAAGTACCTCACCAGCCCCAGGAGTGAAACGCTGGGGTTGACAGAGTCTTTGCTCTCTGTTTGTTATTTGCTCTCCGTGTGTGAAAAGGAAGAACGCTGACACCTCCTTCTCAGTGCAATAATGGTTATTTCCATGGGGAGGTGCAGTGAAAATAAAAATTTTAATGGTAGCAGCAAACTTCTCTCTCTCTCACTAAAGATTCCAACTCTACAAAAGGTCACCTACTAGACCAATCCACAACTGAATTTTTATTCAAAAACTGTGCATTAAAAATAATAATAGTCATTCTACAGCCTTCTTCTACTGCTTATCACTAGTAGTACTTTTATCTCTTTTAAGCCCATTTTTACCTCTAGCAAATTTACCAGACCTCAAAATGTGTTTTTTCCAAACCAGACATTGCTCATTAACACCAATCTAATATTTATGGTCATTGTGTAAAGAATTCAAGTAAGCACATTGAATCTTTTTTTTTTTTTCTTTTTTTTGGTGAGCAGCAATGACACTGACGCACAGCACACGAGTTCTCACATGTGCACACGTGTGCAGACGTGTTCTGGTAAATCACCACGGGCTCAGCGTTACGGGAAGAACACGGCAGAACCCGCGGCGTAGGATTCTGCAGCCCATGTGTGCTTTCATCTCGGTCACGTAGCCACGTTTTCAGAACACTCTGCTTTCCTCTGTGTTCTGTAAAACCAGCTCGAGACAGACCATCAACGGAAACAACCCCTTAATCAGATTGTCAATGAACGTTCTGAGAACTAAAATACAAATCCTGGGCAAATTTAGTCATCAATTTCGCAAAACGTCTTTGGCATGGGAAGTCGGAGATCTTTTTTGAGGTCTTAAAGGTTGATTTCTTGAGTTTCTGAAAAGCAGAAACAACACTTGTCATACACAGTTTCAATCGGGCTTCTTGTTCTGTTTTCTAATTTCATTTCATCCCACTTTATCATGGCGTTTTCCACCTCCCTCAGATCTTCCCACAGAATCAGTCAGGCAGAAGAAACACTTGAGTAGCTTGTGCAAGCAGGATGGCTGAGCTGGTCACAGAGTTTGTCCTGGACACATTAACCAATTTTGCAGCAGAAAAATAAGGACAATGTTCAGATTGTGGTGTTTAACATTAATCCAAACTATATTATAGGAAGCTGTCCTCAAAACCATGTATTAGCTGCTACCAGGTATGGTGAAGCCAAATAGGAACTGTTTTGGTTTTCTTTTTCCTGTTCTTAGGATTTTATTTTCCACTTGGGAAATTTTCACATCAGTGAAATGAATAGCCGTTTTGCTTCAGTAGGTGCATTTCTTTTGGGGTCATCTTTTGCTCAGCAGGAGTGGACAAGGATGAAATGGGATTTATGGGGCTTTTAATTTTTATTCTTTAATGTTTCTATTTTCTAGTTCAAATATATTTTTATTTAATGTTTTGAAATACGGCTCCCCAGTTCAACCTCATTTTAGCTTCACAAAGTAAATGCAATTTATGTGTTGTAGTGAACGAAAACACAAAAGGAAAGAATGAAAGTAGTGAAATTTTTCATATTTCAGGCAAGAGCAAAATTTTTATCCAGCCTGAAATATTTTCCATGCTTGCTTAAAAATCCATAAAATGAGCAATTGCTCATCAACTTAAGAGTTATATATGCGAAATCTCCTGCACACAAGTCAGGGCCAATGCACGACTGAGGATTTCTAACCATTTGTTAAATTTCCCACTCTGCAAGTGCCAAGGGATTGAAGAGTAAAAATGAACGAGGGAAGACAAGGTTCCAAGTCAGTAAACTGTAGAGATGTCACAATCTTTTCTGTAGGGAGATACTGCAACTGCACCACAGTCAGGAGAAACCTCTGCTGCCTTTAAACCAACACAGGATGTTCGAATTTTAACAGAAAGAAAACAGCAAAGGAAAGTGCAGATAAAGAGAAGAATAAGCAGCTCTACAAACAGACCACAAACTTTTATCCTGGTACTGTTGAGCTACATGAAACTGTGCATCAGCTGCTGCTGTTAGACTGTCAAAGAGTCTCTTGGCTTGGTATGCACTTTAACAAACACGGATGGAAGTTATTTTATGAATTAGAAACTTTAGCTACTGAGATAAACACACAGACAGTGTCTTCCTGTGCACACAGGACTGCTTAGTTAGACTGAAACTCTGACTAAACACATTCAGTCAGCACACAATAGTAGCTGAGTTTCCTATGTCTTCAAATGCAAACTCTTATCAAACATCATAAATACTACAGGGCAAATCACAACCTTGTTGTTCCGTTTATTCAACATTTGATAACATCAATGAAGTGATCAAACAGTGAGTTCCAGGAATCTTTAGGTTTGTTTGCACTTTTTGTTAACGGAGAGTTCAAACCTCTGTTATTTAAGGCATTTTATGATCTGTCTACAATTATATAAATGCCATTTCAATTTTGCTAGAATGTAACAGAAAAAAGGCAAATATACTGCACGCTGTACTGCAGTGAGCTGTGTCCTGCAGGTACCACCCAGGAGTGATAGGCAAGGTCACAAAGTTAGTCTTACACTTTCAAAACACTACCCAGCTCTTAAACAACTCTTACATCACCCCCTGCACCATTTGCTGTTCATAGATGAGGAAAGCAAGGCACAGAAATGGAGCAGAACTGAACTCCCAAAGACTAAACCACAGAAAACAAGAATTTATACCAAGGAAGAGGACAGAAGGAAAAAAATTAACTCCTATATGACTGGGCATTGGGGAGGGAAATTACCACTCACAACAAATCAAGGGCCTGCTAAACACCACTTACACATCTGCAAATTCCAGACTGTTTCCCTTTTATCTTCCTCATCTAACATAATCTAAAAACCCAGGAAGACCTTATTTCGTTTCACTGCTTCAGCAGCAAAATGGACCAGGAGCTTTACTGGTCTCATCAGCTTTTAGCTCCCCTTGCACAAGAAATTTATATTTCTCAATGTCAGTGTCCTTAGAAGAAGAGTGAACACAGCATTAGGATCATTAGTCATCTTTCATGCTCTGGAGGTCCTTCTCCACCAATTTAGTAAAGAACAATGCTGTGCAAAAGAGACAGGGTGGCTGCTAATGACAGGCAACAGTTCAATATTTTATGCCACCTTAAAAAAGTTTCAGTAACTGAAGGTGTTCTCACATTAATTCTTTGCATCAATTATTGACAGAGAATTTAATTTAAAGGCAACTAGTCAGTAACCTAGGGGTACTGTTTTAAATAATTTATAATTTCTGCATGGGTGTAATCATATTGCTATTGATTAAGATCCAGTCACTTCTACCAGTCCAGCATGTCTCATGCTAATTAATTTTAGTGATATCACCTTTTTAACTCTGTATTCCCTGGTAACGGGAACTCATTATTAAAAAATAATTTAATCAAGAGCAATCTTTTAAAGTTTATTTGATTAGTACTTGCTAGGCCATTGAAAAAGAGTATTTAAATGCAAGTAAAATTAGAAACTGAAGAAGGATAAAGACAGATTGATAATTTCAAGAGAAAGGAAAGAATGCTTAAAAAAACCCCTAAGATCTTAATTAGATATGTGGAAGATTAGGAGAGAGTTATCATCATTGCCCTTTGATCACAAAGTTGTTACATGCATTAACTCCAATTTAAATCAATAGAAATTTTGAAGCTCAGTGCCTTTCCAGTGAATTGCAGCTCTCAGTGTGGCCAGCCCAGTTCCTCTTAACAACCCAATAAAATACAATACAACATTCCAAGTCAGGAGTGGGAAGTCCTTCACAGCCTATCCGCCTCCTGTCCCTCTCCTCAGTCCCCAGCAGAGACTGAATATTCCCTTCACCCTCCCACTGTGGAAGATTCCAGTGCCTACTGGGGACACTTTTACTTCTTCAGGCTGCCTCTAAGTTTTGCAAGTGCTTCCTCAAATGCACACAGAACAGCCCCATCAACTTTTAATCCCTTTCAAAAATAAAAACCAACAAAAGGGATATTTAGGCTGTTGGGGCTTGTTGAAACCTGCTGCCTGCCCTGATTTATCTACCACAGTGTCCTTGTTTCTTTGGGCTCCACTCAGTGCTTTGGTGGTGTCCTGTCCTACCCATGGGCTGGGAACTTCCAACCAGGAACTGCCTTTTTACCCCAGGTGTGCATTTCTGTGCTGCTCAGCAAAGCAAAAATGACTTGACCCTTTGGTGCTTCAGGAACACAAGCAATAATAAAGCAGAAAAACCATTTAAAGTGTATGAGTGCACACTCAACTCTCCAAAGTGTGCTGCACACATCCTGTTCAGGGACTTCGGCCGAATTCACTTGGCCCAGACAGCCCATTTTTGATGTCACTAACTAATGCACACAGAAGGCTTCATCTACAAGCAGCAACCTGTAAACACAAAGCCTTCAAGGGTGGACTTTGAGCCCTTTCTTCTGAAAAATGATGAGCCAATTCCAGGTTTTCCCATGAAGGATTTGATAAGCCCTAGAGACAGTTTGTGACTGCATGGGAAGCACACAGTTTGTGACTGCAAGGGAAGTAAAACCTTTCTGAAAGCAAGGCTTTTCTCCAGTTAAAGGTTGCTACTGATTTCAATGAGAGCAGAATCTGAGAAAGTTTTCCTTAATAAGCACAGATGTTTGGAAGGAAAGTTAACACAAGGTCAGAAGTCCATCATGGAAAGAAGAAACTGGAACACAAGGAGGAGGTTGCAGGAGAAGCACTGAAGGGATCTATTCCTGATTTTTGTAACCTTTCCACGGAGATCAGGCTGACAATTCCTCACATATATCCAGTATCAGCAAGGACACAGGGCAGGGACTGCAAAGACAATGAGCATAATCATATCTCCTGGAGTCAAAACATTTAGCCTATAAGTAAAATGACAAACCCTGTAATTTGAACTTGACACATGCTAGAAACAAACATCCACCAACTAATGCCACAAAGGACATGCAATCTTTGTCCCTGAAGACACCATTATGTAAATTAAATTGAATCTAGTCCACTTTGAGGTTTGCAATCAAATGGGTATTTTTAATATCAATAAAAATTGAGCTTTCCCCAGAGAATCCAAATCAAGCTGCTTTCGCAGAACAAAAGGAAAATGCTGAAACATATATGCTTTTAAGGTAACTCAATGAATGTAAAATTGTTAGCAGAACCAGTACATTCAAGTCTACTATGACAAATAAATTGTGAGGAAGAATAAACTGATCTGACATTTGTATTCTCTTAGAATAAAGAAAAAAGAGAGTTTGGGGATACCTGGATATGGGGGCCATAACTGCACAGGCTCTGAACAGCCTTCACACCCCCTGCAACCACCACTAACTTCACACCTTTGGGGAAAAAATACCCCAAAAATGCCAACAAGGACTGCCTATGGTTTACAGGAACAGGAATACGAGAGGGTGAAAGCTCCTCTTGTCTGCTAGAAATTATTTTCTATATATAAAGTCTTTTACATAAATCTACTGCTACACAAAAGTACTAAATAAATGTAATATACCATTAAAAATAAAGGGAACATCAAAACAATAATTAGGCAAGTATGCTCTGTTTTCTAATAAGGATCAACCCTATTGCTAATCTACCTTGAATAATGGCTTTGTTAACAAAATTGCAACTGCAAAAGGTTGTGTTTGACAGTCACACCTGGTAGTATGAGACTACATTTCAAACAATTTGGGAAAAAAAAAATACACCATTAAATTTACTGAATACCTTGGCTAGGGTTAAGTATTTTATGCAGGCATCAGCATCTTTAAGGAGTTCACCTTTTAAAAGGAGCAGGTTTTTTGTTGTAAATGGCACTGACACTACAACAAGAAAGTTCATTTCACAAAGATGATTCATTAAGAAATAAAATATTCATGGCTGACAGCTTGAAGGATCGCCATACAGTTTTATTCTAATGCACCTGTCCTCTTTGTCAAGTCCAATATGGGATGTCATGTCGCCAAAGTTTTATTTAGAAATTGTTTGTCAGAGTGAGCTTTCTAATGTGAATGAAAAATTCATTCCCTCATTAAGAAGATTTTCCATGAAATGTCTAGGATTTTCAATGAACACCAGGACATGAACCAATTACTGTTAAACACTTAAAGAGACAGTGTCCTAGCTCACTCAGCAAAACCCTTAATGCACAAGTGTATGGAAAGAACTCAATATCTATCAGCACAACACAAATGAAATATCAGTTTTATTTTGGTTTATGCGCTCCTTCCTGCCTTCCATCTTCTTCCTTTTCTCTTCTTTTCTCTTTTTTCTTTTCTTTTTTTTTTATTATTATTTTTTTCTTTTTTCAGGGACAAATGGAAAATCATGAAGTTTGAGAGTTCTTAGTCAAATGCACATCCCAGATGCTGAGAATTTGTATATGACTTGAAGGACAAAAGCATGGCATAAATCTAGAGACTCATATTAATTAGCTGAAAAGATAGGTACATGTAAAGCTGACAACAACATTTATCTATATTTCTTTATTTGCTAAAGCCCTGTTCATTCCCTTTTTGTCTTTTCCTCCAAGTTTACCCACACCAGCTATGACAGCACCTGCTCCAAGCCCTGAGCCTTGGACCATGGACCAAAGCAAAGCAAAAGGTCTCTCCCTACAGGGTAACTTTTCTGTTTTTTCTCACAGGAAAAGTGCCTGCATTTATGGATGCAATGATCTATGCCCCCTACACTTTATTTTTATTATTAAAGGAATTGGACTGAGGTGTTCCCCATGACCAGATCTCCACAGGTACACACTCTCTTCAGGCCACTGTGGAAAATAATTTACCTACTCATTCCAGAGAAAATAATTTACCTACTCATTCCAGACTTCAGGCTGCCAGACAGCTCACCTGGAGCAGAAGTTGGGGTGCTGAGTAGCTGAAAACTTGAGGCATCTTCCCCCTGGTCTGATCTCTTCCCTGTGCATCCCTGGCAGGCATCACCCTGCTCCAGAGCTGCCACCCCAGGGGCAGGGGCTCTGTGTGCAGGCAGAGCCCAACACCTCCTGAATTACAGCTCCTGAAGGAGCCAAGCCTCCCCAAGGGCCATAAACAACTCCTGTCAGTGCTGAGGCTCTCCAAACACAGCTCCTGCACGTGTGTGCAGGGACAGCCTTGCTCTGATGAGCAGAGCTGGGAGATGTGCCCTCCTTCCAGGCTGGGGTGGACACCACACACGTGCTGGGCTGCCTTGGCTTGTGCCCATGTCTCCGACACCCACAGCCTGGAACTGACAGAGGCTGCAAGGCCCTTCTCTCTTGTCCAAAAAATCGCAATGATTGGTTTAAAAAACCTCTCATTTTCCTGTCAGCAATTCAAATTAGCAATTCGAAGAAGTAGCTCTTTTCCTTTCTAATAGCAAAGTTATTAGCAATTGGAAATCTTGTAAGTTTTTGATATTTAGATTAATCCTGTTACTGGTCAGCAGATATCTCCAAATAGTACCAATCACACTGCTCCAGCCACCCAAGATCTCCACTTCTAATGAATTCTGGGGAAAAAAAATAAAACGAGGAGGGGGCTTATATATGTATTAGGGTTCAGTTATAGACTGTATGTGTAGCTGACTTATCCTTTCTTGCACCTTTGGGAATTTTTTTCCATGTGATCTATGAATTAGAAAGTATAGCCCAGTAACTTTGTGCAGTGCTGCCCAGAATTACTTTCAGTAGGAAAATGATCAAGAGTTATCTATATCCTTTTCAATTTGTAAGTTTTGTTCTAGACTACAGTAGGAGGTATTCTAACAGGTGAAGAAGCATTTTCCTGGCAAATCAATATTAATTTATCTAATTGTCATGGTCTCAATAGCCATAAGAGCTAGCTGAGAGGGAAGTGTTTATTCTGAGCAAAAGTTATTCAAATATTTATAAGACTAGATAATTTAGAAAACAAAATGCATATGAGAGAAGATAACACTGTGCCATATTTTTTTTAGCCACCTTTTCACTTATTAAAGACAAGAAGTCTAAATGGGCAGATAATGGGATTCTTAATTTCCTCATGCAATTTTCAGCTGAAATTCAAATTTCAGTTTGTTTTTTTGTGTCTTGAAGGAGTGATGCAGCTGGGGCTGCAGAAATAAGTCCTTATAGAAACAGGGAGCTGCTGTTCTTCCTTGACTGAAACTTTTCAAGATGCCAAGATGTCATGGAAATCTTCCTATGAATACTGTATATTTTGAGATATATATATATATATACACACACATAGTATGCTTACATGCAATGTATATGTACACCAATTTATATCCCATAATAAAATCCCATAAATAAAAAGCCAGTTTCTTGCAGAGTACTACCCCAGCCTAAGCACACTGAAGGCAGCTGGTCTGACCTTTCTGCCATGGGATAACACTGATACGAACCAATCATCGCTTTGTGCCCCGGCTCATACAGTCCATTCTCTACTTCACATAGGTGAATAATTAAAAGCAAAAAAGCCAGAGGAAATTGTTAATCATTTTGTCAACTGCAAAGGTCACCCAATTGTGCATCACAATGACATGATCAGAAATGCAAGGCATTATTATAAACGGGAAGAAAAGGAGCTCATACTCAGTTCCAAAACTCGTCTTGAAAATCCCTTCCCCATAATTTTATTTACAAGGCATACTTAGAAACTGCAACTATTTTAGTCCTTGCAATCTGATAGCATTTTTTTCTCTTGAAGTAAGAATAGAACATGCCTTTCAGCTACCATTATTTTTTAAACACTGATTGTACTATAAGGTACAATAAATTATTGCAATAACCTTTCACCCCTCTAGACCTAAGTTCAAATATAACGGATGTCAGACAGAAAATGAGTTTGTTATGTTAAGCTTAATCACATCAGACACCTAAATTCTCACGGGCAGTCCTGCTGAGGTGCCCTGCATTTGGCAGGCTGGCTTCCTTCCTTTGCTCCCCCAAATTCCACCCCCAAATCACAGCTGAGAAACTCCATCCCTGACTTAGGAACACACGTTGGATGTGTAACCCTACCCGTGTGAGTGGCCCACCAAAACCAAGGGGGTTTTGCAGGCATGTAAATGTATATGTCTGCTGAAATCTTGGCAGAACATTCAGTGCTGGTGGTCAGGAAAGGGTTATAGGAACCAGAACACAACAAAACTTTCTGCAGGATGAAGCAACTCTCCTGCTAATGCAACATTTTGAAAACATACTGGTTTTTTTAAAGGGCAAATTAGGAGTTCTGGGGCTCTCAGAACTAGCAAACACAGAAAATCAATTAAACTAACATGTGAAGCTTAAATATATCACATTGTAAACTCATATTTTATGCCTCCACTTTAAGTGCACTTAGATGATCTCCTGGAGGAATTCAAAAAGTGTTATCTTATTTTGTGCCCAAAACCAGAAAAAGAGCTCCACTGGGCTTGCCAGGCTGTTAAAATTAAAATAGCTGTTTGAGCACAGCATAATATATGAGACGTTTAAGGCATTTTCCCCTAGAATTTTGGTTTATCTTCTTTAGTTAATTTTCTGAGATAAAATCCAGTTATAAATAACCTGGAGGCACTCTCAGTCTGCTGCTTGTGGGATGGCAAATCTTTAATAGCCAGAAATTCTGCCTCTTAGAGATCTCTTGAGGGAATAATAGTACTTTGAAAATTATCCAAAGGAAAATAAGCAAAAAGCATTATAAAAAGTATAAAAACCTGTAATTATGCAGGAAGTTATACTATATTTATAAGCTAATAATGAACTATCACCCATAGGCTTTTTTTCCCCCTTTTTAAATACAAACATAAAAATATTCATTGACTATTTTCAATTCAAACTGCTGATTTTCACTAGAATTGATTATATAAGTACATACTAAAATTTTTTCTGCGGGATAAGCCCCTACAGACATGTGCCAGACCAATAAAAAGAAATAAAACCTAGCAATTAAAACAGATGTGGCTGAAGAATTGAAGCAGAACTGCCCAGAACTTTTAATTTTCAGTACTCTAGAATCAAGGAAAGAGTTATACCCTGACAGCATGTAAAACAACTGAAATATGAAATTAATACTTTCTCTAAACCAAAGACTACAATAACAATATCCTGGCTGTCATCCACTGCCTATGTCTATAATTACCACAGTGCCTACGACTAGAAAAGTAGGAGGCAATTCAAAACAAAAATTGAGTCTGTCAGACCAGACACTGTAAGATTTATTCTTGTCAAAGATCTGTAGGCCACAAATCATAATTGAAGTTCAAGCAGTTAGGAAAAAAAAAAAAAAGAATAAAATTTGTGAAATATAAGAGCAGTCTTTCTTTTCCTTTTTTCTTTTTTTTTTTAAGGTCTAAAACAGCTATAGAAATCTGCAAGTCAATCACCTTGTCAACATTAGCAAGGAAAACAGTTGAAAGCCTTTCTGACAGGCAAGGTAGAAAAGAACACGTATTTGTAACATAATAGAAAGTAACTGGTGGAGATTTAGAAAAGGAGAAAAAAAAAAAAAAACCTGCCTAACTATTCTCCTTGACTTTTCTGAGGTTACAGAGGAGGTTGACGATAGCAGTGCAAATGGCATAATTTATTTGGATTTTTAGAGTGCCAGCAATGAAATTTAATGTATGAAAGGTAAGAGCAATGAGGACGGACCAACGAGCTAAATTTGAGCATCAAGAGAGAAAAGAAAAAGAAAAGAGGGGTGGTTTGAAAGGGGTGGTTATCCACACCAACAAACCCAAATTTTTCAGGAAATGTCAATTTGTCTTGCTGCTTTTAACTCAATACAAATTATTAGACAAGTGAAAAATAAAAAAAATTTGAATTAGAGATAATCCAAGAAAACATTTTCTCATAGGGAAAATAACAAAACTCTAGAATGACCGGCTAAGCAGATTTGTTGTCACTGTACCAAAGGACAAACCCCAAAATTTGCTGTGTACTTCACATTCTGAAAATGGTACAAACCCTGATGATTCTGGTCCTGCTGTCTTCATCCCTCCTGCTCAATTTAAAATGACAAAACCGAGTTGTTTGTGTTTTCACAAATGCAATCGCACTTTCTCTCACTTAAAACAAAATGTAATAAAACAATACTTTATCTATCTCTGATGGCCAGTTTTAGAGATAACTAAAAACTCCACTAAAGCCATCAGCTTTGACGGTGCCACAGAAGGCTGAGATTTCAAAATACAGATGTATATTAACTTTTCATTGATATTAAGCTCTCATTTATTTACTTAATTCTACGCTGTGGAACTCAAAAGAGTTGGAAAAGCTTTTGTTTAAACTTCTTTCTCCCTAGGATTTTCAAAACATCTCACTGTAAGCTGTCTGCAGATTTTTTTTTGTGCACAGACCAGCATGGTGAGCCTTTAAGCAACAGCTCAGACACTCTCCCAAATATTCATTACCTATTGCTCATACAAAATTCAGATGAAGCATTTCCACTACATTTTTCAATTATTCACAATCTGCAACATTAGCTAAAATTGGTCCTAGGAAACCCAGCAATGTGTGTATTTGTGCAGGAGCATGACAGAGACACGTTTTTATGCTGATCTCTCCAAGATCACACTGCAAGCATTATGACCTCTCCCTTGGACAATAAAACAAACATCTGCTTATTCAATGAAAATAGACACAATTCTGAGTTACCAAAACCAACCCAACTCTAAATGATTGAGTCAACAGCAGGAGAAGTTCCTGTGAAATGATGGGACTGCACTTTGGAGATATGAAATCTGGGCTGCCTATCTCTCAGTTCTCCTTTACCTCCTTAACAACTCTAGATGCATAAATAAAATCTAGGACATTCCATTTATATTTTTAACTTCAGACCAGGCATGAGAGAAAGCATTTTGCTGAATGTCAAACTCACGCAAATATTATGCATTAAAAATGTAGCTGCAAGACCATTTTTGAGGTTTCAGTTCCATTAATCACGTTGCCTCTAGTGGGGATCACTGGATTTCACTCTAAATAGTTTGTGTCCATGCAGCATCATCTACAGATGCTTTTCCACTTTTTTCCCCTCTTCCCTCACCAATACTGGAAAAAAAAGGTAGCTATTCACACTATCAAGGATGAAAGCTGACTGGGAAGACTTGCAGAAAGATCTTATGAAGCTCAGCAACCAGGCAACAAAATGGCAGATGAAATTAAAAGTAGATGAATGATGCACATGGAGAAAAAAAATACAAATGCAATGTCTTTTGTCTTTACCAAACCTAGAATGCAAGAGTAAGTCTTGGGGATGTATCACAGTGATATGAGAACATCAGCTCATTGCAATTAAAAATGAACTACGAAGCTGAGGTATTTTAGGAAAGAAGTAGAAAAGAAAATAAGACACAATTTTTCCACTGTATAAGTTTCAGATTGTCCGCAGCTTGGACAGCGTGAGAAGTCCTGGTACCCTCTTCTCAAAAAACTGCCACAGCAGTGGAAAGCTACAGAGAAGGGCTAAAGGAATTGTTACTGCTATGGAATAACTTCTGTGCACAATTAATTTCTGCATCTTCTTCCTCACAGGGGCAGCTGAGCACTCGTGGCCTCAGAACTGTGAGCAGCTTGGAGAGGGGGAATAGGGACAGACATCTCTGCACAGGAGCTGGATGCAGCTCCCAAGCTCAGAACAAGCCAAAGAAGTCACTGAATTTTTCATGCAATATGAAGTTAGGCTGTTAAATCACTCCCACAAGACACTGTGGATGCAAAAAGTTTACAAGGCAAAAATTAACCAAGTAATGTTAAGTATTAGAGGCTGGGAGACATTGGGTTTTGGGAGAAATTCTTAACTGTTTACTCTTTCTATGGCTTCTGCTCTTCCCATGTGTTAGAGCAAGTGCCCTCAGATGGTTTGAAATTTGATCTGTCCCTGAATGGGCATTTTTTATGAAAAGCTGCCACACATGAAATGCTTCACCAAAAGAAAATGGGAGGGATTGGATTGAAAGGTGAGTGAGAACCAAAACACGCTGAATAAACCTGAAGAACGGCTCAAACAGGTTCTTTTTTCCTGAAGATTTATAAATAAGCACGGCTATCTATATTTTATCAATAATACATACCAAAAAGCTAGGTCAGCCTTTTCATTTGTAATATCCTCCTTTTCTTTTTCATGAAGTTCTGGACTAACAAAGTTTGATTAAAAAAAAAATCCCTCCAGGGATGGCACCTGGCTGCTTTCTTACACCTGCAGCAAAAAGCACAGGGTTTCCCTAGGACAGACCCTTCCTACAGGAAAATGATGATGCAAAATCCCATTTTTCTTCACCACATACCCCAAAGGATTCTCTGCTGCAACCACAGAGTGTCCCATACCCAAAATGATGGCTTCAGGCCCCTGGAGCACAGACCCTGGCCTCCACTGCTTCACTGGAATAAATGTAGGTTTAATACCTTAACTACAAATGAATCAAATGTAACATTTAATACAATAATCATCCTGAGGAAGAAATGGAGTCTGTGGACTGGTGAGAACATTAACCTGGGGGATCACCTCCATCTTGGCTTTTTTATGCATTTTTTACAGCTCTGCACACAGATCCCTGCAGATGGAAACCCCTTTCAGATCTTTTTTCTCTTTTCTTTTAGCAAATGTGGCTTCAGCTGTTGCAGGGGTCAGTGCAGCAACACTCCTTGTTCAAAATGTATTCTCTCAATTGACAAACACAGTACAGTTAACATTATAAAAAAAATAAAATTAGATAATGCTATCTATACTTGTCCTCCTCAGTGGAAACTCTTTTAGTTCAATGCAGCTATCCTGGGAACAACCTCTTGTCCCTTCCTTTTAAACAGAACTACACCATCACCACCAGCATCCAGGGCAGGCTATAGAGCCAAAACTATCTCCCACAGAATAAAGTACTCTGGAGATGTAGCTAACAGGGGAGCCCTCAGTTTAACAACACCCACTTGGAAAGGCAGACAAATGCAAAAACCTATCCCAGAAATAGATTTCTCTGGGGATTTTGGTTTGGCTGTTGATCTTCCCATTCTCCTCAGTTAAAATAATCTTAAAGTAGATATATCCCAGTCCTTTTTTTTTTTTTTTAATTTCTAATTCCTCTTGTCATTCTTTAAAGAAAAAATCTTTCAGGAAAAAAAATGAAGAAGAAAAAGAGAACTCTCCCCTTCTTGAAAGGATTTTAAACCTGTGTTTGAACTGACTTTCAGAAAAGAAGGGCTTTAGTTACCCTCTGATACCAGGTCTGGTTGAACAGTATTCAGCACCATTCAGCACCATATTTTTCTGAAGATTGTGTCTTGGTTTACTGCCAATGTCCTTGATCAGAGCACAGAAGCATTTACTTAGGAAAATAACATTAAATGGCAGCCCATGGCAACAATAACAGCTCCATTGCTGGAACACACTCACAGAGGATGCATGGGTGGCTCGATGGCCCTGAACACTTAAGTACATTTTTTTCCTTTCAATTCCCTCTGGTACATTAATTTTTATTGATAGCTTATAGCTATGGCAAGTGGTCTTGGTTTTACTAACTTGCAGGACTGAAGAATATCACTCATGTGGAAAAAAAAAATAAAAAATCCCAACATAACAACAAGCTGCTTGGCCACCAGGCTGTGTGTTTGTATTTTTGAACCACAAACCTTTATTAAATTGGAAAACCAATGGCTCTTCCCTTCACTGTTTTATCTGCTCACACATTCATTTCTTTTAAAGATTAAAAAAAACCCAACATAATTTCTCTAATTTCACAGAATTATTCACTGATTTGCACTGCAGACACAAGTACAAAGTGTAGTGGATTTGGGAAATGCACGTTTTCTCCTTTCTCAACCCGTTCTTAACAGGCTGGCTGAATCCTAAGAAAAAATTTGCAATAAACAATGTTACATGGAAATGTAAACTTCAACAAGTTGCAGGGAGGAAGTAAGCAAGCACCACTTCATTACAAAGACGTTTGATACTGTCAAATGTTGTCTCTTTGTCCCTGTCTGTGCCTTTGCATGTATCACACAGAGACACCTGTGTCCAGTTTTATCTTAAAAACATCATCTACTAAAATGAAGTAGAAAAATTCTCTGTTCTTTTGCATTAAATAATGGATTTGTGGCAAAAAGACCAGGAAAAAAGGGTTATGGCATCCAAGTGCAGAGAGTTCTCAGTGACCATGGTCTGTAATCAAGTGTTTCTAGAGCCCATGCTGGAGGTTATCCCCTGAATCCTGATGTTAATGGATCATTGAGGTTTGTTTGGTTGGGTTTTTTTTCCACTGAAATCTTAAGGGGGCTTTATGTTAATCCAGAGTGAATCCAATTTCTGCTATTTCTACATATGTGACATAAGAATGACCTTGCATTGTTACACAGCAACACAGCTGCACATCAGAAATCTGGAACATGTGCAAACTGCTGAGTCAAGCCTTTAAAAGTAACACACACATTAGTAATGCTAATGATACTTGAAAATAAGTGCTAAAAAAAATATCAGTGCATTGCAACTCCCCTATTACAAACCCCAGAGCTCTTATAAAAGGAGTGTTGTTTCCCTGGACATGAAAGCAGCTCTGTCCCTGTGCATGGTTTATCTTTCACTGCTCACTGAAACATCACCACATCCTCTGGTTAAACCTGCACAGGCACAAAGGAAAAGAGCAGAGCACAGAACAGCCACAGAATCACAGAATCATTAAGGTTGGAAAAGACCTCCAAGGGTGATCAATCCTACCTCTGACCTAACACTATATTGTGAAGTGCCACACCTACTCTTTTTTCAGTATTTTCAGTCATCCCATAGCTCCAAGAGCCCTGGAATGTGTATTTGACAGCTGTAGAGACTGACTTCCCAAGCTGTGGTCTCAGCACTTTTCACTTTTTTCACTACATTATACAATGAAATCACACTGGTCATGATCTAAAAGAGAGAAAATAAAATTAAGATGGAAAACGGGGCTCATCTTCACTCAGACTGTTAATGATTAGACAAATAAAAATTATTTCACAAGCATCTTCTTTTCCAATTCAACAATTATTACAGTGTTACATGTTAATTACCTGAACGATTCTCTATTTTAGGGCATCTGTGGTGGGTAGAACTGCAAAAGAGCCTCAAATTTGCACACTCTGGGCACATGGCTCTAGTGTGGGATCACAGCAAGTCCAACAGCAGGACATTTGCCAAGATAAAGGCTTTTTAGAAAATGAGAGATATAAGCTCTTTTAATTTGATAATGCATCTAATTTTTATACTCCCACCTTTGTTTTGCCTTTTTTTCCACATTTGAATACTCAGAAAGGTTGTAATGAAACCTGACTAATCAGCATTTTCAGAGATGAATCTGATCTCCAGGAGCTCTTTGGGAAAAATGATGGAGGCACATGGGTTTTCTAGTTCTGATTAGGAATCTGCAATCAAAAAATTATGTTTACATAAAGAAACTTAAATATTATCAACAGCATTCAGCACTGCAGAATTGGCACTAATGATAAAAATTAAGTACTGGTGAATCACATTTTAAAATTTTAACACTTGAAACAACAACAACAATTTTCCCTTTTAAACACAAGAGCTGTGACTTCCTGATGAAAGTCCCAGAGGTATTTTCTTCTTTTCTGGAAGGCATATTTCCCTCTAATTAATTAGGGTGAAGGACTGAGGCAAAGTGAAAGGATGAAGCAGAACCTGACTGCTCTCTGCAGCTCTGGCTGTTCTTTATAAACTGCAGAGAGAAATCTTCCCTGCAAAGGTGTTTTGCTGGGGTTTGAGCAGCTGGTTACAAAGTGAGCCCCAGTTTTTGCCTCAGTGAAGTCTGAGCAGCACAGGCTGGTACAGACCCACTCGTTCTGCCATGGTAGAAAGGCTCAGAACGTCCTGAGAAAGGGCTCAGGGTCCCTTTTATTGCTTGCACTGAAACAAAATATTGATTGGGATTGTTTCTAATACGCTTCCTAAATTAATGTTTGGTTTTCTTTCTTTTCCTTCAAGGATTCCCATAGCTGAATTTTAGAAGCAGCTCATCAGCTCTGAAAACATTCCAGTCTCTGTGTGACATTTCATATTCGTGTGAAGGGAGAAATACATTTTAACTGAATTGAGAAACATCTTTTACAAGGATGAGAGATAAAGAGGGAAGAGAGAGACTGCTCTACAGTCATATAAAAAGATCTTGGCAAACGATTCTGCTGTACTGAGATTGAATAAGGGATACAGCAGATATTTTGTCATTTGTTCCCTGGGTTTTTGACCGGCCAGAGCAGTGAGAGAAGTGTTATCATAAACATCCCTGAATTGCTGGAGGAAATTTTATTATCTGCCAGATTCACAAATTGAAATCGATCTTCATTCTACCACCACCAGTTTTGCCAAAGTTTCTGCAAAGTAGACACAACAAAATATGGTAGCCTTTCAGGTTACTTCTGCTTAAATTCATATCATTTGTCTTGAAACAAAAGTTTTTTTTCTTTTTTTTTTACCTGACTGCAACATATAATTTTAGTCAGCTAACACTAAATTAGACACCCACTCAGATTTATTATGATAAGAACATTCAGTAAGCTAATTTCAAGATGATGACTCCTATAAATTCTTATAATTTATTATTTAGTACTTTGGTTTTTAATCATTAAGTACGTGAAGACTTTGTAGGTCAAACCTGTATTAATGAAGACAGTAATCTATTTTTCAAACTCTCTGCTCCTCACCCACCTTTCAAATTGTAAATTAACAGAAATATCTTTAAACATATGTAGAAGAACAAAGGGAAAAATTGGGAGTATTTGCAGAACCATTTAACTAACCATTTCTGAGACCGTGTCTATTAAATCCACTGCCTCACAATTTTTGCAATTCTTACCAAAGGGAATGCTGAAATCAAACAAAACAAAAGATAGTCCTTAAATGAGCAATTTTAATAATCAGAACAGCAAAAATGAATGGAAATTATGCAAAGATAAGCACTAAAGTTTTCATTAGATTGTTACATTAGCACAAATGGGGTCATTTAGAAGAACTTTCTCTTGCTGGCCACAGGTTTCTGAAACTTAAATATTAACCATATGAATTTTTTAATAGGCAAGTAAAGATATCAGAGGGGGACTTCTCTTTCACTCAGGCCATGCTCAGCACGAGCTGTCTGATGGCTCCTTTGTCTGGGAGGGACTGGAGGGAGCTCTGCTGCCCTACAGGCCTCTGACTATTTGAAATTCCCATTCTGATTTTACAGATGCTGGTCCTCAGCACATATTGACCTTTTACTTATTATGCTACATCTGTTTGTTTTTACATCTAATGTTTCATTGTCCTCCATTCTCTGGTGCTTTCATTCCCCGTGGGACATTTAATCCTTACAACAACACTGGACATTCTTTTCAGAAATGCATCAGGACTCTGAAAATCTGAATATATCACCCACAGTACAGCACATTAAACTACTCAAGAACGCTGTAAATCAGTTGAAATGTATTTTTAGGAAGAGCTCCTATAACTATTTCAGATCTCACACACACACATTTATCTTCCGTTTGCTGTTGCAAACTTAGTGACTCATTTGTTACTGGGAATAATAGTTGTGTCATTTCTCCATGCAATTAATAAAGCTTTGTGCCATGGGTACCTAGTAAATGAAATTCACAACAGGAAACAAAGCCCTGCAAGCAACCTGCATTGCTAGAGCTGCACCAGGGTGCAATGATTCACTGGTCCTTGCCCCTTTTAACCTTCTAGCACAGGAACAAATATTTTTGGAAAATATTTAATATTGTGCATGCATGAATAGACAACATTACAAATAACTTTATTCAGACTGTAGACAGGCTGCTCCAGTGTCAAAAATATATCTGGGTTTGATGGAAATCACGTGAAGAAGAGTCTCACCTTTAATCAGATGTATGGAAAAGAAGATGGAGGAAGCAGGACAAAGGATTTTAAAAAATTGAATCCTTCAGGCACTGACTGATTTAGCCATAGAATAAACCACTGATGATGACCATATAACTAGAACTAGGGCAAAAGACATTTCCTTGGTCCTCCAGTATTTTCACAATAGAAGCTCTGCCAAAAACGATTGTGTCTGGAGAGTGGGTTGGGGGGCCATGGGGCACAGGAAGGAAGGAAGGAAAGCAAAGAAGGAACTGGGTTAGCTTTTGGCCAGGATAAAAAAAGAAAGGAATGGAAAACTGCCAGTCAGCATCTCTGTAAGTGTCCTCGACCCAGGAGGGTTTATTTACCACAGTCCAATGGGAGATGAGGCAATGGCACTGGTGACAAGGAAATGTAAGAAAGCACATGTTAGTGCAATCCCTGAGCATGGGCACCCTCCCTCTGTGCTGGTTTTGTGAGCACCAGCACAAACCAAATGCAGAAGGGCAGAGGTTTGTCAACCAGACTGCCTTCACCACCCATCTCAGTGTGAGTGGGCTCCTGGGACCCTCACCCACACAGACAGCACAGAGCAAACCTTGGCTGCCTCACTGCCTCCCCAAGGAGCCAATTCAGGAATCACCACTGACATGAAACACACAAAACTCCATGGGTCTTCCCCACCAAAGCGGAAGTCCACCAGTACAAACAGGTGAATTCTGGACATTACCAAATTGGTAGGGGAATGGCAATATCAATGAGTGGACAGCATTTCAAAGCCTCTCACCTCCAGCACTGATGTATGGGACCAAGTGGAGTCACCAGAGCCCTCTGGACCACGGGGAGAGGTGGGAGAGTAAGCCAGACATCTTCCCCCATAGTGCTCTGGAAAATCCAGGTCCTGCCAAGGTATTAAAAACCCCCAAAAACTAGGGTTTTCAAAATTTGGCTACTAATGCTTCACACTTGGTGAGTCCCTCCCTCTTTTACATCCAGTAGCAAAACTAACTTATCATTCATTAACAGATCTTTAGCAAGAATTTGACCAATCAGATGGGGGAGATGGCTAAACTATAGCACTGGACTCACTGATCACTCAAATCAACCTCTATTTTTAAGTCATGTGGGAAGTCCTTGCCTCCTCTTTGTCTTAGGTTTCCAGTATAAGCATTCATGACACAAGGAGAGAAAAAAAATCCAGTAAACAATGCTCATGTGCATCCCTGCCTGGAGAAATCACTCCCAGGGAGATCCATTTTGTTCTTGGCTTCTGCAACTGTAAGGATTCGTGTCATAGGATTTTTAATGATGCTCTAATACTCCACAATGCAGGTTTTGAGATGACGGAGGCCAACTCGTTTTGTTTTTGCTGAGAATCAAACCGCTCATAGGGTGGCTGGTTTTGGGCTGCAGACCCTTCCTGCTGTGGTCTAGACCAAAACCAACAAATCTTTTTAAAAGGCCACTGCACAGCTGTGAAATGATAACTTTCAGGCACTGAGGATTTGGGTCATATTTGACCTAATGATCTAGAAGTGAAAGTCTCCTTAATCCCATTACTAACGCTGTGACTCATCCGGCTCCTGATTCTAAAAATGTCCGCTAAATTCCTTTAAAAGTTACGTTTTAATCTAAGAACATTAATTACATTTAAAATTATGACTCCCCCATGATTTATAACCTCGCAGAAAATACTGCATTTTCATGTGTGGTTTTGCAATTTTCACTTCTATATACCTATCATTTTCCATTGTTTATTTTCCTTGATTGATGGTAGGGCTTTGGAGGTTTCCCATTATGAGCCTTATAATTATCACTGGTAATAGAGAAGCTCTTCCTATTATATTCAGTGAGACTGCCCAAATTATTCATTGTAGACCATTGGTACAGGACTACAAGGAAATAAGAATTTATTTCCAGTCTCAGGCATATGCTAGATAAGAGGATGTATTTATTTCTCCATGTTTCAAAAGGATTAAGGTTTGAAAAAATAAATATCACTTAGCTTGTCAGCATGCAGAACATTATGGTGCTGAGTTTAAAGTCCCTTTCCTGGGTTAAGTACGACAAATCTAAAAACGGGAGGGGGGAAATCTCAACTATATCCTTACTCAGCTAAATAAATGAATACTATAAATTTTAGCTGCTAAGCAGGTTTACAGAACAGACTGCACAAAACTGTATCTTGGCTTTAACAGTATAATGTGCTTATTTAGAGAAATGCTACAAAATTCCAGAAGTCCTTGACCCTTGGCTATACCAAGAGCTCACTGAATACATCATCTGGGTTTTGCTTAATTACACATAATTAGGAAATGCAATTATGCTTTCAGTGTTACTCTGCCATTAGGAAGGAGTGTAGTGGACAGCAAGAACATCAATAGGATACAGGTCTTGAAATGAAAAAAAATTACAGTCGACCTATACAAACAGATAAAACATAGGAAGGCTACTAAACCTTAACATTTTAAAAAATGCCTTTTGCTCTTGGCAATAGAAAAATACATGTTTTGGAGGCATTTTTCCAGTCTTTTTGTTCAGAGCACCATTTAATGATATGCTCATTTGCATCAACAATCTGAGTGTCACCATTTTTTTTCTCAATTACTTTGATATGCTAACTTTCTAACATATTTATGACCTTTTATCATTATTTCATACGCTAAACTTCATCCAGGCCACGGATTAGAGAATTACTTTAATTACGTTGTCTCTAAGAATTTAAACATTTTCTTTGTGTGCTCCTCCCTATGCAAGTGGTGCTCAGGCACCATGATTAGGAGTGCTGTCTGCAATAAGCTCATTCCCAAAGCAAAATTTACATGGCTTGGTAACGTGGGAAGGCAGCTATTTCACGCCTTGATGACTGCCCACCAAAGAAAACAGAGAGTAGATGAATGCAAGTTGACAAAAGAGATATAAGGAAAAGAGATCTGATCATCTACTACATCACACTTCTGCTGCTTTTATCATGCTTTAACTGCCCATTATAGCAAGCAGCTATAATAAAATAATACACTCCATTAAATAGATGCGTTACTTGTAATGTTTGTTCAGCACTGAGGAATATTTCACCAAAGTATGAATTAATAATATGGCATTTAGTCTTTCACTGGGCTTTGCCCTCCAAAACTTCATGGAAAGACAAGGGTGAGGTCAGCTGCACTCAGCCCTGAGGGGTGGGAGGCAGAGGGTTGTCTTCTCAGACTGTGCTCCCATTCTGCCAGGGAATCCTTCCCTGCCACTTTATGAGAGATTTCCAAACCAAGTTCCATCCTGAAGGTCGAACACAGGCAAAAGTGACTCTCCCAAATGCAGCCCTCTGGATGGGACAGAAACCCATGGCACAGAGGGTGTCATGAACCACTGGGGGGTCACTGGGGTCAGTCCTTAAGCACCAGCAGGATGTGAGATGTGAGAACTCAGAGTCCCTGTCCCCATCCTTCTGCCACCCAAACCAGCCCCATTCCCAGGGGCTTCAGTGGGAGAGCACAGAAATAAATCCCTCAGGGTGCATTCCACGTGTTCCCCAGGGGCAGCCCACGCCTCCTGCCACTGGCCCTTGGGACAGTCACCCTGGCAAACTGAAGGTGAAGCTCCTACTCAAGGGCAGCAACATTCTTCAGATATCTTTGCTTTAATCTCAAGAGCTTCCGAAAATAGCAGCAATTCTGCAGTAGCATTTCAATTAGTATTTACAGTCTGTTTCTATGTGGGATAAAGTCTTAAATATTACAGCAGCAGGCTGATTTTAGGGGTTTTTAAGAATCTAACACTGCACAAATGTTATTGGGTTCTGTTATTAAAATATTAAACAGTGGCTGTGCCTTAAATACCAGAGGCAGTTTGAACTGCATATGCTCCCATCTTTTCCTTAGTGTTTAGCTCTGCTCCCATGCACTCTTAAACCATGTTTTGTTCCACAAGTAACTGCAAGGGCTAAGGAGGTGTGTGAAATAAATTCCTCTGTGTAAAGTGCTTATCAGTTTATCAAGTTTTCAGAACTCTTTTGAAACATGCAGCAATCAGGCATCACATAATACATTTATAAAATAAATGTAATATACACTAGATGTAATCTAGGCTATTTTTATCTGCATTATATATCTTACTATCTAATATAAACTACTTACATGTTATCAGATATAATTACTGAATATATTTACTATTTGGAAAAAAGATAGAGAACGAAGATAAAATGTAAGGGAATGCAAGTAATTCATTACTTAAATTGCTTCAAGAAGCTATGATGATGTTATTCTGCTATTAAAATAAGTTCCTTAATTAATCAGCCAAACCTACTGACAAGAATCCTTAAACCCATTTTTACCAGCAGCAATATATTTGACAAATGTATTTTTGGAAACACAGGATGCATATGATAATTAATTGTAATAAATTTATTTACAAACTGCACAGCATTCAGGATATTATTAAAATGGGTGTGAAAACAGGGAAGCCCTTCTTTTATTTCCTCATCATATTCCAACTCTCTACACTGGACAAGACTTTAGATTTTAACAAACTGTACAACAAGATCTTTGGGGTTTAGCCTGCAAAGCTGCTCCACTGACATTGCTACACTTGTTTTTATATTGGGTCCTACACTTTTCTTCTGAAAAGTTTCTATAAATATTAAAAACAAAAACACTTTCAGATTATGAAAGGATTGTTCTAAGTACAAAGTGCTGTCTGCTACTCACTCAGCAGACCTCTATTAAACCCCCACAATTTGGCTTCAGAAATAAGTGGAGGAAAACCTTGCTGCGCCTCCAAAGTGTTCAGCTTTGAGCTGTGCCAGAGTCCTTTGAACAAGCTTTATAAATGACATCCATATTTGTCCATTTTTTGACTTAAATTGCTTTTGGTTCAACTTCATGCAGCACTGAATTGCCTTGATGCAATGTCATATGGAATGACATAAAACAGAAAAAAGCAAGTTGCTGGCTCGGATTAGGAAAGAAAGGAGTCACGGCCCTCGTTCACTTCAGTAAATGTTGGAGAAAATGAAAATGAAACTTCTGTTAAGAGGTAATCTCTTCAAAGCTCGATAAGAGCAGGTGACATTTTACAAGTCTCAAGTTTTTCATGTTATATTTAGCAGGTACAATGAAACAATTTACATAGTCCAAGACTGCTCCTGTTCCTTTTCTCTTTTTCAGAGTAAAGGGACACATTCTGCAATTCATTGGGTTCTTAGCATGCAAGCTGAGCTTTAAATTCACTTTCACTCCAGGGCAGGGAATCTCCCCACAGCAAAGGTGAAGGAGAGTCCCAGAATTTTGGAGGAATATTTTCATCTGCCCCAATTCTCTTCCTATCAGTAGCTTCCTGAGCTATCTTCCTTCACAACTGAACCACTTCTCCCACTACACCCCAGGTATTTAAATGTTGTGGAGAAATTATTGCTTTAATAATTATTACTTCGGTAGGAGCAATCTCTGATCTGTATGGCATCCATCTTTCCATATATCCCATAAAAAATCCCACAAGGCAACTGAAAATGCAGTGCAGTTCTCTGCATATATTTTGATGACCTCAGACAGGAATGTGCCTTGTGAATCTGAGACTTGAAGGACCTATAAAGAGCACCTGTAATTTGGATGCTGATTGTATGCATTGACCTAATTGGAGTAGTTCACATCTTTCCTGTTTCACGCAACCAAAAACAGTCACTAGTTTATTAATTGAAATAGAAGGGATATCCATAAGCTATAAGTTTTATAAGCAGGAAAACAAAGTCTTGTTATACACAAAAACATCTATTTCAATGAACTCCTGGAAGGTTTTATAGTTTTTAACCATCAATAAAATATTTAAACGTTCAATTCGTAATTATTTTTGCAGTAAAAAATCCTTTGGAATAACACTACACTACATCATATAGAATGCATATTAAAGATGGATCTAGCTAATAATTTAGAAGAACCTCATAACATTAATTCTTTTACAGATAATCTCAAATTACTCAGAAATTGCTGTATTTCTCCCACGATTATCACATAGTGATCCTGTGTTTATAGTGACATAAAAGCAAGGAAATTTAGCTGGTATAAGCTTACCAGCAAACATCACTTCTGTATTTGTTTAAATATCTATTTAATTGTTTGTGGCTTCCTCAAGCCTTACAAACATCCCCTGATTCCCAAGACAGGCATAGGCAGGTGAGGTTAAGGCCTGAAAGAAGAGTGGAAGCCAAGTTGGGGACAAGCATTTTTAAAAGTACAGAGGCTGAATCCTGTAAATGACACTGAGAAAGACATGAAAAACTGGAGCCTTGACCTCTTCCCCATTACCACATAGAGATCCTATTCAGAGTGCAGCAGGATTTAAGGAAAACAATGTTTTCAAGACAAGTAGGTTAAAACTATTTCATTAAAGTAATGCAGCTCACTGTTTTGATTTCTCTTTTCTAGGACTAGAATTTGATATCATTCTCACATTTCAGTGTGCATTTTTCAAATCAGCCTAAGCAATCATTCATACAAGTTTAATTATGAGTGGAGAGTACAGTTTTCAGCTGCTCTGGAAAGTTTGCCTTCTGCTTCCTATAAAGCCAACAGGAGGTTAACAGGAGCATGAGAAAATTTTTATATTCCAGCAATAAGAGCCAACATTCAGTACCCCTGCAAGGGTGACTCTGGGCTGCAAAACTGTATTTTTAAATAAATGTAGATATTTACACTATATTATTATTATTATTATTATTATAGCAAGAGGCTTGTTGAAGGAGACAGAGTATGTCTGAAAATTTGAGTGAACACAAATGGAAATGAATGTTCATAAGATGGCAATTCCTTTTGGCAGTTTTTACAGTTATGCTAATATTAAAATAGATGGCCTGACTTCACTAGAATTAAGACTGATACCTGTAAGAAATTCAAGAATAAAAAAATTAGACACTACAATGCAAGGTATTGTACCCTTATATACTGCACACAATGAAATATAGATAATTTATTTTGGAGCTTAATATCTTCAGTAGAACTACTGATTTGCAGGAGTCAATAAATATCCTTAGTCTGATATTTAAGATGGCAATGTCTTCAAGACCTAATAAGAGTTTTATCAAAGAAAAGTATATTAAATTTATGTATTAAATGAATGTCTCAAGGAGACAAGCAGTTCAGATTTGATCACACATATTTTATTAGGTAGAGCCCCAGCTTTGTACATCTGCGTATTCAGCAGCAGGATTAAGCTGATGCTGTGAATGGAAACCGAATGAACCCTTTGCTTTGTTTCTGTGCAAATCTTTTATATTGATATTCTATTTCTGAGACAATGAGTAGCAGTTTTCAGTGATGAAACCCCATCTCCTGTGGCTGAACTGGCAAGCTGGGTGTGCAGGAAGGGGAGGCAGGCAAGGGGAAGTTGTGCAGCCTCCAACAAGAGGCATTTAATTCACAGCAGACACTCCCCAGGTACTGCCAAGGATCCATGTCTGAGACCTGTGTGAGTGAGTGCAAACTGGGGACCAGGCAGTGACACACTGATTTGTGCCTAGAAAAACAAGAAATACCAAATGTAGGTTTCCTTCTGAAGGCCTGACTGTTGCAAGTGAAACATCTGTGAAAACTCTGGACACACGAAGTTCATCCACCAGTCTCAGCTCCACAGACAATAGAAGTTCAGAAACCAGTCTCAACTCGAACAAAAGCAGAGGGATTTTGCCTATCTGTAGCCATGCTCTCTTTTATCCCTGTGCTAAGCATATGGTTGCATTCAAACTCGGGACATTTTTGTCCCAGCTATGTCACAGATTTCAGGAATGGCTTTTGCATAAGTCACTTGGCCTTTGTTCACTCTGCAGGCTGCAGAAAAAGCCAGCCTGCTGCATTTTTTCTCTTTTTGCAGCAGGGAAAAATACAATACTCCGATGAGCATAATAATTTATGTATCAAGCAGATGTGCAAAAGACAAGATCACAACCTTTACCTCCAAACCCTGTTCCACTAATAGTACTAACATCCCATCTAACATACTTGCTTCAGTACAGTGATACATTTGTTTGCAATGATTGTTACATTGCTTTTGATTAATAATTAAAGAAAGATGCCTAACCCAGGAGGAAATCTTAGGGAATGACAGAAACATCCATTTATGATGGCAAGGAGGTAAAGTAGTACAGCAGTCCCAAGAGAGCAGCCACAGCTCAGATGTTACCTCCAATACATGCTGATGCCATCCTGCACTGTCAAATAAAACTGAACAGCACAATAGAGATATGTGACCAAAACTGTCAGCACCGATAGGTACTGCAGAAATTGTGTTAGGAAAATGGATGTACTAAAATTCAATTTTTGGATTGTATAAAGGTTTAATTTGGTGACCTTGTAGGTCTTCTTGTAGAACAAGGGAGAGACCCTATAGTATTTAAAGAAAAAAGAAAAGAATAATCCATTTTTTGGTGATGCATATTTATCTCTTTATTTGCAATCCAGCTGACTGAGGATAAAAACTAGCTCGTACAACATGATGCCTTTGTTCCAGTCATCCCTTCTCCTTGCTTATAATGACCAGGATCACAGCTTGGGATTCCTCTGCACTCAGTCTGGGGAGGGGCAGAAAGGGAAACTCTCATTTAGAATTTTATGATAACAACAATGCCGATAAATCTGTGGGCACCAACACATTTCCCTGCACAAAGACACAAACCTGCACAACTGAGTCCACAGAAAAAATAGATGTAAAGGTAATTTCTATGTGATTTTACTCTGAAGCTTTATGCATACTCGTGCTTCCCCTCAGTGATGTCTGCAGGTTCTGAAGATGATCTTGCTGAGGCTGAAGTACAGCTTTATCTGTGTGAAGATTAAAGTTACCACCCACCAATCCTCATGAACCCTAGACATCCTCCAGTTGCTCATCATTGCCTCCCTGCCTTTTCCCAGCAGCACAACCAGCCATCCCCAGAGTCCACCAACAGAAAAGTCAGCAATAAAAAGTTATCTAATTCCTGTTGGTCTTTTGGGTTAGCACAGACTTAGCCTTTGGTGCATCATGGGGCTCAGCCTCCCAGGAGAGAGGAGAAGGAGAGAGGGTTGTATTCTCATTCCTGGATCAGTCAGTCCTTCAAGGGCACTGATGTTACAGCAACCAAAACTTTAAACCTTTCTAAGCACATTCGTCACTCAGGTAGGCTGTGTTTTCCAATTTGGCATGATAAACAACCTAGGATTAATCAGCATGCATTGGAAACAAAAACAAAACAAAACAAAACAAAAAAAATCAACACATCAAAATTATTTCAACCACCTGCACAATATCTCTTGACTGTCAAAACAGATCTCTGGGCTGAAAAATGGCAACAAGATTTCACATTAGGAAAAAACGGCAATGTTGATGGACTTAAATCGCGCTGTCGGTTATGTACCGCCGTCGCCTTTTTCACAAGGCCACTTAAGCAGCAGTGATAACACAGTGCAGGAGGACCAAATTTATCACACTTCACCACAGCCCTGCACACTAATGCAGGACATAACAATCCAGCAGGCTCGAGTGCAGCTTCCCCCCGAGTGATCTTTCCATGCTGGCGCTGCTCCGGCTCTCGTGCGGGTTTTGCCAATGACTTTGAGCTCCCTCTCCCGCTCCACGGACCCTGCACAGGTTCATGTGGCAGCACAGGAAAAGGCACTGGGGGATTAAAAGTCACCACAGGGCACTCTGCTGGTTCATACATTGTTCTCAACAAGACTGCAGAGGTGAACCTGAAGGTAGCTTTCGGCTCAGGAACCGGAATTTAGGTTATTTATTTATTTGCAATGATAGTGATGGAAGACCCAGAGGGCAGCTGATCATTCCCCTCTCCCACGCTCTGTTAGCTCCAAACAGGCAGCACGCAGGCTTTGCCCTCTGCAGAGAGCCTGGGTAACACTGCTGTGCACAGACCTTCCGAGAAAGGACAGAGAGTTGGGAAGTAGCCTTTGAAAAACGTATCCCATGGAAGGTGTGCCCCACCTGACAGGACACTGAGTCCTTGTTGACTTCAGGAGTTATTGCAATTTACAGCTATGCACTGCCATATATTCACCCCCCTGCCCCGAGTCCACAAAATGCATTATTACTGGATAAACTTATGATGAAGTAGGTTTGAATCACAGTGTATTTGTGAAGAGTTGTTATTGCTACAGCCTTAATGACAATCACCACGGCCGGCTGTAATTATCTGTGCACACCAAGGAGAAAGGTGGCAGGGAGGAACTAGGGGAGATGACAAATAAAGCTCACAAGAGCAGTAAATATCCCATGCTGGTGTTAACACAGAATGGCCAAACAAAAGGCTGGTCAGCATTTGGTCATGTTTCATTTAGTTACTTTGAAAACCACTATAAAATTATTTTAAAATTGCTACAAGTGAAAGGATGAAACTTCATATGTGACTTTTAGCATAGGAATACAGCTTTGCAAAATGTCATTAACACAAACTCCTGGAATGGAACTGTCCTGGGATCCTTTCTGTTTAGTGATGTTGGCTATGTTGTGTTTCTGAGTGAAAAAAACACCAGGGCTTTTGGAACAATTTGTTTTAGAAGGAGGTGGAATAGAGGTCAAATTTAAACAAAAAAGAATAAAAGAGCATTAAGAATGCAAGTTTGTATTTAGAAGCTGTAAACAGTACAGTTTGCAATTCTGTACATTTACTTGATTTTTAATATCTTTATAATCAAAAATTATTAAAACTGGCTATTGTGTAATGCATGTCCTATTCTCCTAATACATTTATACAAAATCTGCACTTATTTATATAAACAGCCTTGAGTCCATATGACAGAACCTGCTTGACACCTCATAATTCTTTATTGGCTTCTTGGTTATTAATATTTTCATATTCATGGATATTTTCAACCCCTTATAGAATCACGGCATTAATAGAGAACTAGAGATAAAGTCTATACATATAATACTTAAGTTCTGACTTATAATGGCTAAACCCAAAGCACTTCAAAGTCATTCTTATGTGTCTCAATTTTCCTAGCCAACTGCAGCCTATTTATTTAAGTTTAACCTCCCAGGGCCCTGACAATGACTAAGCACAATAGGGACAGTTAAGAAGGGCGTAGGGAGAAAATTAACTCTGATTTTGCTTATTTTTGTTGGTTGAAGGCAGAACTGTCACCTTATTTTAATGCATTCTTATTCCCAACCTCACAATTCAGATAGAATGAAGATATAATAACGTGATAATCGAGTGCCTTCACAGAGCCCACCAGTGCATTACAACTCCAACATGCAGAATGCAAACATCTGCTGGCATCATTAAACCATTTCTATACTCTACATACCCAGACTTGACCCTGTGACCATTTCTACCATTAGATTTGAATGACCTCAGCAAAAGAGCTGAAAGGCCAGAGTATTAATTCACAGAACCACAAGCTCAATTTAAGATTTAATTTGAGATAACTAAGAGCAGCTGAAGGTGTATTCAAACTTATAAGTGCAGAATAAAAGATCTTACCCTGTTTTTCAAGTTAAATATAAATTCAATTATTTTTAACAGATTTATTCACAACTTTACAAACAAGGCCAGGGTTCTTTTAGCATACTTCCAGCTTCATATCTGGCAATATGATGCTTCTGTTTAGCAATTTTTTTTTTCTAATTTATGAATGTCTTTCCTACAGGGATTTTTCTGCATTCTGATTATATCCCTAAGGGGAAAAATGCTTCATTTATGAGCTATTCCCACCACACAGCTTTGAAACGCTCACTTTTATTCAAACTTAAATTAGCTAAAAGCCTTTTTTGCTCAATCAAGATGTTTTTACATCTAAAAATCTTAACGTGACAATTAAAATATCTGAAAAGATCTTCTGTATAGTGCATAACAAATGATCCAGCGTGGAAGATCTGGTTCTTTGGTAGCTTTTACACTGCAGGCTGTACAGATACGTTGTGCAGGTAAAAATAAACACACTTTAAACAAAATAAACACAAAACTTTACAAATGGGAGGCATGGGGAGTGCAGAGCTGTGTGCCAGGACCTGTTGGTGTAGCTCCATGTCACCTGCTCCCTGATCCATCTCCTGGAGATTCATCCTGATACCCTAATCCTAAATCTGCCCCATTCATCTGCTTTTTTCCAGGTCCAAATTCCCCTGCTTGCTCTGTCAGCTCTCCCTCGAGGGGCAGGGATCACACGGGAATGAGTCCCCTGGTCTGGCTGTGGGGTGAGCCCAGCATCAGCCACGGGGACACCACAGCTCCTGTCCCTCTGGGACAGCAGCTCTGGGGGAAAGGCAGAGGCCAGGCACCTTCCCAGCTGAGGGATCATCCCCACGACCATTGAACAGGCACAAACATCTCCCACCAGCAAACCTGCCCCAGCTGAGGAGCTCTGGCCTCAGCACAGCAGTGCAGGATGAAGATTTCATCTCTCACTGCTCTGCCATCGGCCTGCCTTCCCTGAGTTCACAATGGAAAAATGCTTTATAAATCCCTTGGTCACATCTTTACTTCTTTCGTCACTGAAAGTAGCTGCAGAAATTATATAGACATGTCTACACCGCCCTCAGAGTTAATTTTACATCATATTTTAGAATCACTTTTGTTAAGCCAAACATTTTGAAGGTGAGCAACTGCGAAGGGTGATGAGCTTTACTTACACCTGGCTTTAGTCTAGGACACAACAGAACAGAGTGCAACGTACATTAAGAGATTTGAGATCACCTATGGAAAGTCAGGCATTATGCTGGAGTGAGAGGAAATATCCCTAAAAATTACAGTGACTTTTTAGCTCTGTATGAGAGTGTTCTCTAAATGATTAGATACTCCACAATACACATGGAGTAAAAATGCAGCCCAAATCCCAGCTCACCAAGGTGAGTGTTACACAGATCTGCTCAGTGCAGAAATACTGCTCAGATTTTCCAGACAAAGAGCATCCCCTTGTCTGAACCCCATCATCAAGATGTAAGGGGTCAGGCACTCTGCTTGCTTACCTGAGGGGAAAACAAAAACAGGCATGCAGATCCATTCAGCACAGTATCATATGTGGCATATCCTACTTTTTCTTTTCCCATGTCTTCTCCCTTACACCCCTCCCTGTTTTTGAAGAAAAAACATTTATCACTTTGCTCCTAGGTGCAAAAAGTGACTGTGGCTAGGTAGGGCAGGTTAAAATTTTCTCTGACTCCTCAGCACATTTGTCATGCAGGCTGTCTGCCTGCCGAGGAAACCTTTTCACCTCGGGCTTATTGTGAAGACATACCCCATGAGAAAGGAATAAGGTGAAAAATGATGATGTCACTAGGTTGTTGCAAGGTTAGCACACCCTTAAATGGAGTAATGGTAAACGAAGCAGCTGCTCAGCTCCCTACATATATATGACATTCATCCTCCCAGCCTATAAAAGTGCAGGGCTCTGTGAGGGCTGAGCACAAACTACTTGTTGACATAATTAGTGCTGGCTCAAGGGATCTTTCTAATAGCCAAGTTGGCTGTATTTTGCAAGCTTTCATTGGCAAAATTCAAGTAAACTTCAGCCAAGTTCTGTATCTATTTTGTTTGTGTCTTATGTGTTTCCCAACTTGGAGAAAAGAGCCAAAATATTCTGGTAGCTTTTCAGTTTTGTGGTAGTTGGTATTTTAAGATGTTACTGGCTTTTTAAAATACACAAATGTTTTGGGGGAAGCGTAACTTTCTAGGAGGAGATAGAGATTATAAACTCACGAGAAAAATATAGAAATAAGATTAATTAATGAGACTTGGCTTGCTGCTATCTTAACAGCAGACTCTCTGCATAAGCACTGAAAAAGGCTTTGAATTTGTTGTCCCCTGAGTTTTTCTATCTCCAGAGAGAGACAAAATTTTTCCAAATTAAAGTAAGGAAACTAAAGAAAACATTTTTATATAATTTCTTCTCTTCTTTGCATTCACTTAATGTTGAAAAAAAAATTTAACCAGTTTGACTTCTGCAGTTTCATATAACTGTGTTTGGATCATGGGACAGTGAATGCTTATTTGCCTTCTGTGCAAAGTTTGTTCTAGTTTGCCAGAACTCTTCAGTCCAGAACTTTTAGTTGATCATAATTTATGCAAGAACTTTTTTTTCCCCCCTCAAATTCTCCACATTACTTCAAGTCTGCTCTACTTTGAAAACAGTTCCTAAATGTCTTGGTAAGCAAAATTATAGAATGTAGTTTCATAGTGCAATTTTAATTTAAAGGGACGGAAATCAGTTAGCTGTGCAATTACTCTAACTGCAATGCACATTCTCTAACATTGCTTGGTGACAATAATCCACCCTTGGGTCATATTCAATTGTTTCCCTTTTATCAGTGACATAATGGAGGATTCTGTTCCTCACAGTAGTCCATAATGGTTTTACTAAAACACTCTTACAACTGTTGCAAATATTAACACGCTCCACGCAGCAGAGAAAAGGCCAGTTTTTAATCAAAAATAAATTTTTTCTTTGCTATTTTTAACTAGATAAACACCTTCACTCTGCATATAAGACACAAACCAAACTCAAAAAAACCTTCACAGTGGAAAAATCTTTCTAAATATCCACATTTAATCCCACTTTTCTGCTGTTATTTTGAAAATGGCAACACGAGTGACTTTGTAAGATCTCATTTTCCACTTTCTTATCTCTGCCACAGATCTGCCCCCAAATGCTGCTGAAAAGATGCCTGACACAAACCCTGGCTCAAGCCACGAGGTACAGAAACACTGCACAGTTAAAGCAAACAAGCAGAAAAAAACACTTAGACTCTTTATAGACTTCCAGGTACAGCACATACCTTTAATTGTGTATTTGTGTATGTATTAAATGTATTAAATTAATATTTCCCTCTGCAAAATATTGTGTCTATGTGTATAATTATGTACATATTTTCAGGATTTGCGTGAGAAAAGACCAGATTTCAATGTTATGTCAACATTAACCTCTTCTGTAAAATGTGTGCTTCAGCGTCTGCCTTGTGATTAGCAACAGGCAAATACATTTTTAAGTGTTTTTCTGCTCGATGACCAGAACTATTTTCAAAATAGTCCTTTTGATATTACATTCAACTACACTGTCTCATGACTTCTGTCCTGGGCTTGTCCCGGGCACTGTAACTGTGAGAATTAAGCAGATGCAGAACTCACCCTGCTGCAGTGAAACCCTGGAAAACAATGGAATGTTTTGTGTTCCATGTGCCATCAGCAACCCCAAAACACTGACTTTTACATTAGAAATATTACATTTTTTTCATAGAGTTCTATAAATTTTCGTTCCCCTACCAAGAGCATTATGCACTGACCAAACACAGCACGCATTCATACCTTCTGATAAGAGGATCACCCAATAAAAATTAGGAGATAACATTAATGCCATCACAAACAGCAGTTCTCTCCTCTACTGAGACAACAGAACCAAGCATATGGCATCTCTCAGGGAGAACAGGAAACAGCCACATTCTTGAGATAGCATGCAATTTTCTGGCTTGTTTAATAAACTCTGAACTGCATTTTAGGCAGGACAAGACAAATGCCCAAGAGAAGAATGCGTGGATTCACTTTCACAGAAATTTCTTTCTAAGCAACAAGAAAAAAAAATAAATTAAATACTGTAAGATAAACTATAATTAAGAGGATGTTGAATCGAATCAACAGATTGCCTGAGAAGAACTCCACCCATCCCAGCAAGCAGTCCTTGGAAGTATTATTTAAAGTAAGGGATTTACAGGTCACAGAGACCAAACAGATTCCAGCAGGAGGTAAATCATGCAGGTTACTTACTTGCACCACTATGTGTGGTGCTGCATTTAGTGTTCCCTATCAAGAAAAGTAGGATATGAAAAAAAAAAATCCTCCTGAGGGCTAAAAGTTGCTTTTGTTTTGCTAAGATTTAGAAACTCTTGGCAGAGGCTTTTGGGATTCTCACAGCTTTGTGTACACTAACTGCTATGTAAGTACAAATTGTATTTTTCATGTTTGTTTTGCTCTATTTCTTATATGATTCCATGCAACAGTAAAACTCTGCTCCCCTCCTGCACCTAACAAGCCCATCACTCTCCCTGTCCCTTCAAACACCTGCAGAAAGAACAGAAATGGCTTTAACAGAATCACCAGGACCTGCCAGAGGGTTTGGCAATATAAAGAAGACCTGAAAGAATAACAAGCGTGGGGTGGGTTACTGTAAATTCACATAAAACTCGATTTTTATTTAAGTTTGTGAGGACCAACAAAGTAAATCTCAATCTTAAGAAACTTGCCCATCTACCTCTTCCACAGCAACACTGCTCAGAATACAGAGGCACAGATTAATTATCTGCACTTTATGCAAAGTAGACTATAACATGAATACTTCTTATAATTTTTACACAAATTCAACTGAAGAACTAATAAAACCTTTTACATTAATTGTTCACTAATTTTGCCTCATTTTATCTCTGCTGTACTGCTGCATCCTTCAGATTATTACTTTTAAAAATAAATCACAGAATAATTTTTGCAGGAGCAGAATGTTATGAATGCTGATAAATGGCTGAGAGTAGTATGATTTGTGTCATTATTAGAGGATGTATGCTCACTATCAGAAGTGCTTTCATGACAAGGAAGGTATTGAAATTCAAAAGTGTTTAATAAAATGAAAACCTTATAATCTTGCAGGTATTTATCCTGCTGCTAATTACTTCCAGGGGGCCTGGCACACATGTAAAAGAGCAATGGGTATCAGCAGGGAGCATTTGCTAACTCAAAAAGTTAGAAAGACCACTTTCCCTAGAGATAAATAGCTGTTAAAGCTGTCAACTTAAACCTTACTGCGTAACATCTAAAATAATCTCTATTCTCTTTACAGACAGCCTGTATGAGAATTAATGCAGTAATAATCTGGTAGACAGCAATAGCAAGAATTTAAGAGATACAAGGCTCCAACCAACCCAGTCTCACCAACAGTATTGGGAGGTTGATGCCAAAATTGACTGTTCCACAAATGAATGATTTTCTCTGAATATCAAAACATTTTTAGCCAAAGTCTCGAGTGATGGAGTTTTGTCTCGCTATCAGTTTGCAGAGAAATGGTTTGTGGGGAAATATTCCTGCATGGATGTGTGGACTTAGAGCTCTGCACACACCTGCAGGCACTGGCCCAGGGGAGCTCACTGCTCCCAACACATCACTCACATCAGTGGCAGCTCCCAGTGCTGAAGTCTTCAAGGTTATTACTGCAAATGGCTATTCTTAAAATATCCTATTGGATTTCTTCCCCCCCAAAAAAAGTATTTTTTGCCTTGAACAAACATATCAAGCAGTGCTTTTAAACTAAGCCCAAAGCTCCTTGTATCAGCAGTGACTGAAGCAGGTCCAGCAGCAGGCAAGCCCAGAGCTGAGCCAGGTTTTGGGATTAGGACAGGACAGGGATACACACCTTGGGATGCACACATCCATGACAGAGATGGAACAAGCAATGCTCACAGGGTCCTAGGAGCTGCTGCTCTCCAAAGGCTGCACTCCAGACTCTGCAGTAACTAATCCAGACAAATGACCCAGTCAGAAACAGCAACTGTAAACAGGCCGTACTTGCTGACATTGCACAACTGCAGGAGAGCCAAACGTGCAGGCAAAAAAAGAAACAGAGAAGAAACAACAAAACCTACCCAAACCCAATGCCAGGGTTTGGGCCTCCTCCCTGACTTGGCTGGCACAGCACATGGAATTAATGTTGACACACATAAACCACTGCACATTGGCCAGAAGTAAAAACAAATCAGATAAATCCAATGGATTTAGAGCAAAAGGGATTCAAAAAGGACCTTGGGATAATGGTAAAACTCATCACTTAAAAACAAAAGCTGAAGTGACAGGGAAAAGCAGTGAGAGCCAACACACCTTCTATTTTACACGCTTATACCCACAGTTGCTTAGAATGGGAATGCATGTTCAGTGAAGTTAGAACAGGATTATTTAATTCTCCAGCAAAGCCCAGCCAGAATATTGTGTCACCACCTTATAAAATGATATTAATATAGCACTTGAAAAGGCATTAGGAAAAGCAAAGAAGCTGATTCATGGACTAAAAAGTGTGAGCTTATGGGACCTAAGTTCACACAGCTTAGAAAGAAGATATTTAAACAGGAATTTGAAGATCGTATTTATCTATATATACGTACATATATAACAGAAACCTTGAAAGTAAAAGAAGCCCGTTGCACTTGCCTTTTTAAGAAAATACATTAGGGACAATAATAAAAGCTAAAGAAGATACACATTTAACATAAATTGAGACACTGACATAAAGAATATTGAAGAACAAAATATCCTTCCTTAGTCAAATAAAGTCTCACTTTAGCACTTGTGCAAGGACATGGAGAGAGGTAATTTCTAGTGACTGAATCTAGGTCATATGCTCTTTCATGCAAAAGGCAGAAGTAAAAAATTAGATGGAATAGTAATTAAGCAAAGCCCAGAAGTGTCCAGTTGTGCTGGGAGGAGCTCAGAGAGCTCCTGCACTTCAGGGAGGTTGCAGCTCTCTGTGCTTTGCACTGCTGATTAATGCTGGCGAGGAGAGAGGCCAGACATCTCCTTTCTTCCTCTCGTTCTTAGCACTATCTCCTTCTGGGACCAAAAGACTTGCTAGGGTTTCCCTGGGCACCACCTTGCCTTCCCCTGAGCTACAGGACACATGCCAGAAGGGTACCAAGATGGCCCAGAAACTCTTCTCTCCCTTTGCCTCCTTCATGCCAGCCCCAGGTACAGCTGTAATCTAACCCAAAGTGAGTCTCTATCTGCTAAAATAAAAGAGTGCAACCTTCAAGTGCTCGTTCATTTCTTTTAACCACCACTTTTCAACATTAAGGATTATTAACTTTAATGCCATTGGTGAGAAACTTTATTATGTTTTCAAGAAATTGCTTTAAATCAAAACTGCAGATAAGGCATTTTTCTCCCCTCAGAATTACATGGTTGTGTTGGCAACCAGCAGGAATCCATTTGAGCAATAGAATTACCACCTCCTGGAGGTGAAAAATGGGACAAAAGCAGGAGGAGTGTCTCTTCTTAAAAGTCAAGGGAAAAAGGGCAAATCAGGAAGGAATGGAAGCCATGGGAATGGGAAAAACTAAACAATCTGCTGTTGATTTAAGCCTTAAGGGAAGTTACCCTAACACAACATAGCTGCAGTCCTGCACGGAGATTTTACAGCAAAGCTGCAGAAATCAGAGATAGAAAATGTAACTCCCCCTTTTTCCATTCCAATTCCAGTCCAAGTTCAGTATCACTGTGAGATTTTTGAGGTCTCAGTGAATTCAGCAGGGCTGGGCCATTTGACACCAATAAATCCACCCCAGGTTTCAATGGCAAAGAGGCTGTAGCACCTTTCATGGCCATGAAGGCTCACCTGGCCAGAAAGCTTTCCCTGAATGAGCTCCATCTCTTTAAAGTGAAAATATGAAAAATGCATTGAGATAGCCCTGTCTGAAATTATGATACTTGCAAGAGCATTTTAGTGTCTGGAGTACAATATGTAGCTGGCTTCTGAGCAAATATCAGGAGCATGTGGAAAGTTAAAAATGTGTCATGCAGTCAAGGTTTATAGAGAGAAACAACTTTTGGATTCTGGATTTGTTTTCCTCCCACAATTAACAAAAGGTTTCAATAGGCATGCAACAGTCAGCAACACACACATGCTAAAATTTGTGCAAGTGTTTTCATCCCAATACCAAAAAAGGATTTTGTTTTTAGGTTGAAACTTCATTTTAAACTTTTGCAAGCTAACTCTCTGCTGGGCTGATCTGCTATCCTGTTAAGGCTTGCAAAGACCTTTTATCAGAGTTATAAAGCCACCGAAAATAAAGACATTTTAATGGACACCACATTAACTATGATATTCTGAACAAGGTGCAGCAGAGTAGACCAGTAATATTTCTTCTTGGTGTGAATGTACAGCACGGTGTAGGCAGAACGCATGGATAGTCACAAATCCCCAGCATTATGCCAAGATGACAGAGTACTTGTCTTTTTTTGTTCTTGTGCTGTAATTTATCTTAAAAAAAATGGACCCAGGTTTTCCTGCATACTACGAAAAGTGTCCAAGAGAATGTCATAATGGCATTACTCCTGCTAGAAAAGCTAATCTACTTTACACTGTCCTCCTTTATGAGGTACTGTCACTTCACAGAAACAAAGGTATCCACATAACACTTGCTGAAAATAAGTTGTAAAGCACTGTCAGTTGCTCTGCAGAAAAATGCCAATTATATCCCCATGCTTTTCTTTCTTTAGCTTACAATATATGTAATGTTTGATGAAAACCATGCCATGGCCTCATTTAGGCCCACAGGATACAGATGTTATGCCATTCTCCATGGTGGAAAGAGACCATGTACACAGTAATAAGGATCCAGTAGAGTGTCCCCTCCTGCAGCAGCCAGGAGCTTGCACAGAATAACATCCCCACTCAAAGCAAAACCATCATTTTGCAGGGTGTACATGCAACACTGGCTGTCGTTTTCAGAGTATTTCAGTCTTTCATAGCATCACTTACCCAACCTGTCTGATTTTATTTTTCACTTTGTCTTAAATTCATTTTAGCTGATGTCTTTATTTTTGTTTTCTATTTCCCAAGCAAGATTTAGGGTATCTTAACCAATTTTTATACTGGCTACACTGAAAAAGGAAGCTCCATTGACTAAAAAAGACTCCAAATCTCAGATGGAAATTTCATAAAGTTCATCATATAAAGACTCACTCATACACATACTCCAGTATAATTTCTTTTTCTTTCCAACTACTTCCTTTCTCAAAAGAATCTTTAACTCCCAGACTTGTGGCATCCCAGTGGCAAACATGACTTGAAACTCCCACACAATCTTGTTTTTTCTCATTCCCATTTCTCAAAAGGAATATCTTAATACAAACAAGTTTGTAGAGGCTAAAGGTGGCTTAGTAATTTAGTTGTAGGAAATACATTATTACAGAACAGACAAGAATATAAGGACTATATAGAAATTAATGTCTGGAATTCAATCATACAACACCAGAGGACAGTAATGTCAGAGAAACTACGATAGTGAAAAATTTATTGTTTGTCATCTTTGAAACTGAGGAGTTCTATGAAAAGGGTTTGTCCACATGCCTAAATACAGAAGCTAAAGGACACCACCAGATAAGAGGGATTTAGCAATACCTCTGGTAACTGGTGTTAACTGACATGGTAACCAGTTCTGAATAGTTTATACAGTGCCCTAAAGAGAGGACTAAAAAACCAAAACTGGTGGGTTTTGTCATTTTAGAATACAGCTATAAGAAACCAAAACATTCTATTGGCATGACAGTTTCTTTTATGCTTCCCAGGCAGCTGGGAGGTTCCCAAATTGAATGGCAAGAAAAGCAAGAGGAAAGGCAAAAAAATGCTGGGAAAAGGACATTGCAGACTACAGCCTGGGTAGGAATGAGAAGGAGATAAATAATCACCTTTGAGAACAGTAAGTGTCTTCAGTATCTCTTAAGATTTACATCCTATTTGAAAAGCATCTACAAACCCAAATCTGCCCAAAATTCTTAAGTGGTGTGGCCTTATCTAGTCTAAACCTTACATAAAATGTTCCTGGGCTGAAATGCAGGATTATATTCCACTGTCTTTTTATTTGGGCTGCTTGCATTTGTCCTCTGTTTGAGAGAAAGGAGAATGACCTTGTTGAGGGTCTCAGATCAGTGGCCTCTCCTAACACAGCCTATTGCAACCACAGGAATCTACATCACAATACAGTTACACTGAAAAATCAGATGCCTTCCAGCCTGCTGAGATTGGATGGCTTTTTTCTTCTTTTTTCTCCTTTTATTTTCTCTTTTTAATGGTTTGTCCAGACCTTTAAGTTGAACTGTGAGCTACTCAGTGCCAAATATTAGTTCTGTTCCTGCCAATTTAACACTGCTTAGTTTAGAGCTTTAAAATGATTATTTTAAAAATATTTTCTGGTTAAGACTACAGAACTTCCCTGTGAACATTTGTTTAGGAGCAGAACACTGATAGATGGAGTTACTTTGGTACACAGAAAACAGCTCCTTTCTCAATGTGTCACATAAGTTGGTATTTTTGAAGAATAATGATGACTAGATAAACGTAAAACTTTTATCAACATTGTTCTGTTGATTTTAACCACAGGTCAAAGAGAAGCCAGTGGACTCCATTAATGTATATCCTGATGTTATAACATGCCCCTTTGCTAAAGTTTTATCAAAAGAGTTCCTACCAGTTTGCATTGAAGAACACATTTTCCCTCTGCTGTTAAATCGGTCAGTTCAATTTAGTTTTCCATGTATTATTTTGCACAATGCTTTTCTAGCTCTTCCCTTCCAGAGATTTGGATTTCAGGGATCAGCTTGAAAGGAACACCCTGGAAGAAAACTTGAGCATGAACATATTCTGTACGAGCACAAACACATGCACACTTCTATTATTGCCCTGTCATTTGGCTCCTCAAATTCCTTCCACCCAGACCCCCAAATAAATCCATAAATAGAAGGACTAAAAGACATTAAAAAGTCCAGTATCTGATTTTCTCTCTGTTAGAGTAAGCTCTTCCCTGGGAAGCGTTGGCACTGTTCAATTCAGGCTGCACATTGCTGCCGAAAATGATAAAATGTCCTAGGAAGGAATGTAAATCCACATCCCTGGTATTTGATACATTTAAATCAGGTCATATAGCCACTGTTATTAATTAGAAACAGTGTCGAAGTAAAAACATTTTAAATAAACCCAGGGACTGAATGTTAAAGCTGTCACTTTTTACACGGCCTCATGATTCAAGGATTAATGGACCTTAAAACAACCATAAACCACCGAGGCCCCTGTTCAGGTTTGGGAGAATAAGAATAGTTTTATTTCTGCTTCAGTCTGGCAGTCTTAAATTCATTGTGTGTCAGTGGGCACTGTAAACACTTTTAAGTATTGTGACATTGTGGTACAAGATGCTGCTAATCTGTTTCCTGCCTGACCTTCACCAGCTCCACACCTTGTGATTCGCAGAAAAAAAAGAAAACAAAGTAATAAAAGAGATATATAAAATACAGGGTCTGTATCTCTATGCTCAAGTACTGACTGATAAAACCAGAATAATACTTGAAATATTTAGGCTTTACTGTACAATATCTCTTTTACAGAAGCATTTTCTGTATCTCTTTTTTTTTTTAATGCAACTTTTTCCTCTCTGCCCTAATGGATGTCAAGTGTAATGCAAAGGGTTAGAGGACTTGTGAGGCAGGGACTTTGCAGAACAAAAATGCTGCAGTTTGGAAGCAAGATCAAGTATGAAGAGTACATTTCTGGAAGGCCAGTAAAATGAAGCAATCACTACTATTTAATTAAAGAACCCAAAACAAAAAGGGGAAAAAACCCAAACAACAATATCCAGCAGTGTTATCATAATGGGTGCCAGGAGTTGTGATTACACTGGAATTAAAGTATGTGCAGTTATCACTGGATACAGCAATGGGATACCAAACTAAATGAAATAATGACAGATAAACAGAAAAAAACCCTCTCATTATTTTATTTTTAACCTTATCTTATATGAAGGTCAAATTTTCTGTTTAAGGCTCAGAAAAACACATCTGGAAACTTCAAAGGTTTCAAATTCCAACCTCTTTCTTAGAACTGACTTTCTGACCACACTTAAAAGGTGCTTGGTCATGTTGTACTTTTGTTGCACAACCTGGAAAATTGGGAGAAGAAAGCAACTGTATTTAAAGCAAATGTAGCATGTAAATGAAGGTTACCTTGGTACATAAAATACCCATTAATTTTCACTATTTTTTAGTATATATACTGCCTTTCTCTCAGCTGCTCACCAGCTTGGAACCACAGTGCACCGGCTAAAGAGAACTTTGTCTCCTGAATTGTTTGACTCACTTCTTTCCTAAAGTTTTTACTGCATCTATTTCAAATGTTGCTTGGTTGCCAACAAAATTCTCACAAAATAACATTTTTAAAAAAATCAGGAGGAAACGTCACTACTGTTCGAATAATGAGCCATAAATGTCTAGTAATTAATGCAATCAGGACCTAAAATTCATCACCAGAGTCTATTCTATACCAAACAATTCTCCACTTGCTTAGAAGTGGACTGACATAAGGTAGACAATAAATACTTTTGTCCTTCTCATTCTGAAGTAATTTAATTTTCATCATCAGAAAAGAGTCCAATGGCTTCTTTTGAGTGTAAATTAATAACCTCTTTTAAAAGCAATTTTCGTATTGACTGCTTAATGATAGATACATTGATACACACAGACCTTTTTTCCTGAATATTCTACCTATCAAGGTAACTTTTGCTATAAACAGCATTTTAAAATTATCACATAAAAACTATCAAGCACTAAATTAGGAAAAAAAAAAAAAAAAAAAAAAGGAAAAAGAATTTTGAAAGTGATAGTTAAATTTATGAAGCAATTCTGCTGCACTCAGAGGCTTGCTGCTTGGCATGCAAGCAAATTCCAGAATTCCAGAGTGTCTGTGTGCTGTGCAGGTGAGGCTCCTTGCACAGTATTAAAAGGTGGGAGAAAGGATGAAAGCATCAAAGGCTGCACAATTACAGCCATGTGCAGAACTCATGTACTTTGGACTTAAGCTTGTTTGCATGACTAATAGAGATAATATTGAATGTCTTCTCTCATCTTTTTCTTTTTTTTTTTTTTTTTTTTTGTTTGGCTCAGTGCCTCTTTTGCTACCTCCAAGAGCTGTTAATTTTGTTCACTGCTGAGCAAAAGTCAAAGTCAGAGTCTAAACAGCTTGTAATGAGTTTTCAATGGCCCATCTCACTGAAATTGAGGGCAAAGGAGCAGCAGACTTAGACACTGTCAGCCCTCGGAATTTATTATTGAGGGAGCAACACGTTCAGTAGCAAATACATAGAGGAGGGGCTGAGAATTCTGGCACTTTTGCATTAAGCCTTTAACATAGTCTGTATTACTTATGTAAATACCTTGACAACACAGATAAACACTCAAAAATCAATGCAATGCAGCTCAATTAACTGTGCAATGAGATTGGTAGTAGATTATGTTGCAGCAACTTTTATTTGGCAGCCACTTAGAGCTCAAGTTTTAAGTCCTGCTCCAGAAAAGTGATTAATACTTTGCTAAATACCTTCAAGTCAGGAGGAAGCTGGGGGTGAAGGATGCTTAGGACTGATAAGGAGCCACTGATAATTCTGTGAGTCCCCAGTGACTGTTTTTAGGGGCTGCACAAGGAGGGTTCTTACACCTTTATGGCACAAGGCTGATGTTTGAGGATGTCACACCTCATCCGCTGCTCTCAAGAAATTCTCACAGTTCTGTCTCTTGGAGTGTACACTTGGATATATTTCACTAATCTCTGCTATCTGTGTGCTTCTTAACTTTTCTGCTTCACATTTTAATTCATTGGGGTTTTTGGTCCCTACTAACGCTCTTACAGATCATGAATCCTATTGCTCCATCTTCATAGGATCTCTGATTGAAAATTACAGCTTTAAGCTGATTTAGCTGCTGTTATTCTTTCAAAAACAAGCAAGAAAGCTACTACTAGGACTTCCAAACCTAGGAAAGAGTTCTCAACAGAGAATTTGTATATTTATAACTAAAATTCTTTCTCTTTCCTGGAAGCCTGCAATTGAGTTCTTGTTAGGAAAACAGGCTTCATAGTTAAGGAGGTAAAAACCAACAGATTTTTAAACACTGAAGGAATAGCCCCAGAAGGGAATAGATGCAAGAACAATATAGAACAGAGGATGAGATCAAAAGTGTCAGTGATTTATTAATCCTTATTCTGGATGAACCAAACATTTAGGGGTTTACACATTGCAATGTTTGTGACCTCAGCCTTTCCCCAGCCAGGCCTTTGATTTACCACCAATACTCCACGTTGTACTTACACACACTTCACACAGCTTCCTTTTGTTCTGACAGTTACATACCCATAAAGAACTCTGCTCCTGTCATATTTTATGGACTTTTTCATGCATCACTACTTACACAGGGAATGGGGAAAAGTTGGTAATTAAAAATGCAAGGCTTTGTTTGGCTTGATGTCATTTTGTTTAATGCCTATAAAGAAACACCTCTGAATCACATCAACTTTCCATCAACATCACTAAATTCCACTCTTCTAACATTACATCAAACATGTTCTCTGCCTTTACTGGAAAGCTTTTACCTATTACAGAATTTGTAGGTTTTAGAAATTATAGTCATGTATACATTGAGAAAAATGTTTACACATCTATTTGAGTAAAGTGCCAAGAAAATAAGCAAAGTAAAGTTCTTGAAGTCCCAGACTCAGAGAGAGGGAGAGACTGAAATGTTTTCTAAGAAGAAAACAATATCAAGAAGACAAGAAAACATTGAACGTTGTTCAACATTGCACAAAAGCACAAAGAGGAACTGCATGAAGACAGCAGTAAGTGTTAGAAAATCACATGATTTGGTATAACTTACTGGGATATAGTCAACTCCTATGTATTCAGTATTATCGACAAACGTTATATTCAGGTAATTGAAGTTTAAATGTAAATAAATGAGAACCTTATATCAGCAGCAACTACAGAGACAGTGCTCAAGTGGATAGAATATGCAGCAGCAAATAGAGAAGGTACTCAAAAGCACAATAAGAAGAGAAAAACTTGAAGGAAAAATATTTTATGATATTGTTAAATCTTTCCAGATATCTCAGTCTATATGTTCCCAATAGATCTCCTAGATTTTGAAAACAAGCATCTTTTAAGAACCCACATGCTTAGCATACTTTGAATTTTAAATTCGAATCCTTTTACTGGCAAAAATAATGCTTAACACGTATTTGGTGGTACCAGATGAAAGGGTTTGTACAGTTTGAGAGGAATGTCACATCCATCCTCTTTTGCGTATGCATCACATAATAGCCTGTTTTATATAGGACATTAGACCTTTTCAAAAAGGGCCTTGAATGAATAATGTACTACAGCGTTGTGTGTGTCATCAGGTATAATAGAGGAGTCTCTTGCACCATGTATTAGTGAGGGTAGATCTCTGCAATTCCATCACCACATAAAACACCTCCCAAAATTGTCACAGCCAGGTCAGACCAAGCATTTCAATTTTTCATGGTCCTGTTTTGTCTCCTTTCCTCTCACCTCAGGTGTTGTCAGTGGGCTCCAGGTACATTTACCAGTGAGAGCACAGAGCAGCAAATCATCCCTGCAGGGTCTGTCCACTGCTGCACCCTCCCAAGGACCCCAGCTTGGATGGTGCACTCCACAGAAACATTTATTTCCCATCTACACCAAACTCAGCCTATTATTCCAGATGACTTCCAGCCTCTCAAAGAGTGAAAAGGGGGATATTTCCTCATATCATTGCAAACCAAAGGGGGAGGCATAAGTTCTTCTCGTTCTGCTCAAAGCCTTGACATTTCCAGCTTTCCAAGTAGAATTAAAACACCATTTCCATGCTGAAAACCCACAGAACTCTAGGAGCAAAAAATCTGGCCCTACACTTCACATTTCACCATTATGCCTATGCTGGAAAGCTCCATTTTTTTCCCATGGAACAGTGAACATTTATACAATCATTAAAAGCTCATCTTGCACCATATTTTTATCCTTCTCAGTTTTAATACATTTTTATAATTGCATTGAGGATATTCTAACTCTGTTTTTAGTGCAACAATAAAATTTATGAACCATGACAAACGTATCATATCAAAGATCACCCGAAGAATAACAATGTGCACATCAATAGAAAAAAACTTCAGCTTCTGCTTCAGAGGAATTTAGGATTGGGAGGTGATAAATACCTAAAATAGTATCCCCTTGTTAACTGTGAAATGGCAACAATATAATTTTTTTCCTCAGCAAAAGGAAACCTGATGTTTTAAAAAACAAATTTTTTTGCAAACATGCTGCCTTGACAACTCAAGTCTTAATGAAATTTAGAATGTTTAAAAATCTAATTTATGTGCAGGTTTTACTGGTTTCACCCTCACGCTTTTTGTATCATAAATGTGATATCAAATTACCTTCTCGCTCTTGCTGCACAAGACCTATTTCCAAAACTGTTTCCAATATTCCTATTTTTACCTGTGCAAATTCCTACACACTCCTCACGCCTTCAGCACAGCTTCCAACAGCCTCCTGCATTAGCTTGTTAGAGATAATAGTCTCAGAAAGTAAATGGTTTTCAATTAGAAAGCCCTTAAAACCAAATCTTGTTTTCACATCATATTATTGATTATAAACTCATTTAAACATGCAATAACTAAAACACATGCGTGGAAACTCTCACAATTTACTAAATTCTAATGGATTTTAAACTGAATACTTCCTAATTAAACATGCTGAGTATTTGAGATTGTGTGTATATTTTCAGAGTTTTCTTGGTGTTACACAATCCGTAAAAATTTTAAATAAATCATTAAAATTAGGAGGCAGGGAAAATCCATTTCAGTATTTAATGTTCCCAGGTTATTCTGTCTCCCTAACATATCAGTTTGTTTTTTCTGGATAAGAAAAAAGAAACAGAGAATAAAAATACCCTGGTAAGGTTCATGCAAAACCACATATAATCTACCCCTTTTTTTTAAATAGTTATTGTGACAAAATGGATTGAAAAGGTACTGTAGATCCAAGAATGCATAAATGAAATGCATCCCACTGGAAAAGCTTTTTTTTGCTCACATTGTCATTTACAGCTTCTGAATTAATAGACCAAGAAAGGCACCACAGGCACCAACAAAATGCAGTAAAACCATTGGCAGCCAGTGGTGTCTCAAAGTTTAATTCCCCTGGGGAGAAAAGGACACTGCCTAATCTGTATTCAGTCCTGACATTGTCCACATCTGATATGGAACATTAGCTACTAACTCTCTCAACAGACTAGTGTCCTTCAGTTTATATTACTTTATGTTAATAGTAGAAAAATTACACACAACATCATTTATCATTGTTATACTGTACTATACAAGCCATAGCTTATTTTAATATATTTATTTACCCTTAAGAGGAACAGAAATTTAAATATATATCTCTCAATCTATATAAATTTTAAGACAAGCTTATAGTGGCAGGTTCAGTGCAGAGCTGCAGAAGGGATATCCCCCTTAAAAACGTGTTTTAATTGTACAAAGAACGTCACGAGTGATCACGCTGCTGTAATAAGAGAAAATCACTTTCTTTGGGCTCTAAATCTTACAGGATCTGTACATAACATAAGACTGCATTTTAATCATGATTTATTTTTTGATTATCATTTTTTCAGTTCCATCAGAGGCAGCAGCTCTGTGGCTCTGTTTTCACATTCTCCCTCTCCCTCAGCAAACTGCCCTTACATTATTTACCTACAGCTCAGGTAGGCAGGCTCAGTCCCCTTTAAAGGGAAAAAAATGCAGTTCATGAATCAACAAAGAACTGGGATTTGATTTTTTTATGGATTGCAATCTACATCTCAGTACATCTAAATTTCAATTAGTCTGTTTAAAAACACTCCTGTAGTCAGTGATGTGTGCTGTTTGCCTGGGCTATCCAGAAAAGAAAAAAAAAAAAGACAGCAATGATGAAGAAGAGAGAGAGACAGAAATCTATACTCTATTAAATGTATATTACTTTACCTTTAGCTTTTAAAATCTAAGAAGTCAAATTAATGATGGATCTGTTTTTCAGAAAAAGTAGTTACCCACAATTATCCAATCACACTGAACTCCAGATAATAATTCCTACATAAAATTCAGAGTTTTTTTATTTGCTAATGGGAACTGTTTTTATTTCATTTCATACAGAAATGTTAATCTTAAATGTTCAAGCAATGGAAAGTGTAACACATAGCCACAAATATTTTTTTTCCAAGAGGTACTATCCTTCCTATTACAAAAATCCATCCTATTTTCAAGTTGAATTTGTGCAACTTCAACGCCCAGTCTTTGGATCTCATTCTACCCAAAGTTTCTCCATCAAGCTGCAGTGCTGTAGAACAACTCATAAAAGCCTGACTGATTAAAGTCCAGATTGAAATGAAATTAAGTAGAATGACTGACAACAGGAGAGTATTGTTGGATGGTGGGCACCCTTTGATTTCACTACTTACCAATAATTCTTTAAGCTAAACTGCACCAAAAATTAAGAGCAAAACAACCAAACCCCTCTCACCTGTGACTCTTAAGAATACCACAGCCTGTCTCTGCAAATATTCAAGGAGACATTTCCTCAGGTTTTTCAGACAGCTTTACTGAGCGAGAGCACTCCAACATTTCCCAGGTACAAACCAAGTTCAGACCCTGACATCCTGTTGAATATTGCAGCATTTGTCAAGAAATCACGGCCACGGCTTCCTTGTGGCAAGGAGAGCAGGTTACCAACGAACCTCTCATGCCATAAAGCACAAAGAGGATCAGATCCTAAAACAGTCAGAATTTCCATTTCACAGCACTTTTTCCCAAGCAAGAACAGAGTGATAAATTCGGTATTTGACCCTAGAATTTGTAGGGCAGCAACAAAAGGATATATTCCATCCAGCAATATCTTAAATCTATTTTAAAATGAAGTGTTCATGCTTAAGATTGTTTTGGATTTTTTTCCTAGCTACAAAACAACTGAAGGTGTAACTGAAGTGACCAGAAGTGATGGTACAATGTCTGTTCACCAAAACAAAACAAAAAAAATAAATAATTTGAACATCACAATTAAAGATGAAAATTTGAACACAAATGTTATCACTAGCTCATATTCACAAACATGATAAACTTTCCATTGGTGGTGTTCGTGTATTATTTGTATTAAAGCATTAAAACTGGAAGAAAAAAAATAAAAAAAAGCAAACTATGAAGATAAAAGACATAAAAAACTAGATGAAAGAGGATGAGGAAGAATTGGCCAGTTTATCCAGGCAGACAGACAGACTGGTAGATGGAGGCTCCTGCTGCCTCGTTCATTAAGGTCATCTCCTGACCCCCGTGCCACTGAGGAAAAGGCAACAGCTGCTTCCAGTATCAGTGGTAAGAATGATGGAAGTGAATTAATCCACAGATGGAGACCAGCACCTGAAGGGACCAGTCTGGTGAGCAACAAGAGTCTCTGCCTGAGAAACACAGTTAAATGTTACCATATGGAGTGCTAACAGGAGACAGAGGGGAATGAAAAGCTCTGCACGTCGTGTTATTGCCACAAAAGCTTAAGTATCGTATTATTGATAAGGATAACAAAAAAGAATGTCTGCCTAGGCAGTCTTGATTTACAATTCATAAACTAACAAATTGGTTAAGATGTCTTAATTAAGAGAAACTAGGTGATTAAATTACTGAACTGAAAGAATTTACCCAAATAAGTGTAAAATAAGATTGCAAGAGAACAGAACTCAGAGATGCAAAAGCCCCATTAAAATCTGAATCAATTCCTCCTGATGATATGTTTTTCAGACTGAAGATGCATCAGCTCTAAAGCCAATATGACACTTCATGTTAGTCAAAAGGCTGAAAAGCTGCAATCATGTTTTATTAAAATAACTACACACGCTGGGCTGGACTGAGGGAGAGTACCATGGTGCCAGAAAACAAGAACAATTAATTTAATATCTCTGAACTCCTACATGTAGCATTTGCAGTTCAAACACCAGAATGTAACTGTCCATCTTTATTTGAATGTATTTTCTACACATGGCCTCAGGGTCCTTGGGGGATAACAGACTGGAAGAAACAGAGCTACACTATCAGAAATGCTGAAAAAATAAAGCTCAAATATATTGACAGAGCTGGAGAACTGGACAGCAAATATTTGGAGGTCACTGGCCAGTTTCATGTCTCCCTTATGAAGCATAAAACCCACTAAAAATAAGGAAAACAAATGCTTGTGGTTAGCGAGCCTGTGTCCTGCAGCCCTGAGGGCTGCATTCAGCTGGTACTGCACCAGGGCAGAGCAGAAACCACCTCTGCCACCCAAAATTGTCACCCAAAATTGCCACCCAGCTGGGGCAGAATTTGACAGACAATTTTCCCTCTGCCAGTTGACAGCAGGTTGCCCCTCTCTGGACATTTCACCGCAGCCAGAAATTCAAGATCAGATCAAATGGGCAGATCTTCTGAGAACAGATATTTGTGCAAGTGCCACACCACTCCTTCCTCAGCCTCTTCCACCCAGTTTATTCAGCACAAACCACTCCAAGCGTGTCCATGTTGCAGAACAAATCAGATGTTTGCCTGGATTTTTGCTCCCTGAAGTGTGCCCCTAGGGTGTCAGCTCTGGGATCACCAGATTAAGAAGTAAGTGTGTGTACACTTCTACTTCTAAGGCTTTTTTTAGTGTTTACATTAAAACCCACATTTTAAAGCAGTTTTAGAACTAAGATGTCAATAGATCTCTATACTGAGACTCAGAGAAGATTTCAGCCCATTCAAGCAGCCTTCAGTGAGGAGGAAGGTTTACCTACTTTAAACATACTTTCACATTTCAATAGGTTAAAAAAAGCTTCACTGCAAAATGAAATTTTGCAGGTCATTTACTGATTATGATTAAATCACCTTCATTTATTACCATACGGAAAATAAGCCACTGTACTCAACATGGGAGGTAATCTTAACTGCTTAGCAATTTATTCAAATACTCAGAAGTGAAAATCATTTCTGGGCTGTTCATTCATTAATAAGGGCAGATGGATGGCAGTTTGAGATATTATTTAAATATCTTTGAAATATAATTCCTAGTTTATATAGGTTAAAAAGGTTTCCCTGTTTACATATTCCAACCTGTGCAATATGAAGAAAGATAAATTTCAAGATGTGATTCTGTGAGGAGATTCGACTTCTGGGCTAAAATGCACCAATACACAGAATTAAATTTAAACACGGAGATAAAATGTATTATTCCTGCCCTATATTCTTCCTACTGCAGGTTCCATTAACAGTGAACTTATAAAGTCAAGGCAGCAGAGTGCAGCTGATCTACAATGCCAAGTACATATCAGTAAAATGACACTGTCTTTTTTAAGAGGCACCTTTTATAATTATTTCCAAGAGTTTTCTAAGAGTTCACCAGTCCCAATTGGGAAGCAAAGCCTTTCTCACCTGTTCCATGCAGATTCCACAACAGCTGCTTGAGTGAGGGGATTTGGGTGCTGCATAATATATTTCTTTCCCCACAAAGTATTTTGCCCTTGTAGAAGGTGCCAGTTTATGTTACAGTGTGTAGCAGTGAAAAGGAAAACTATTTCATAATTTCAGAGCATTTTCTCTATTGGATGGGGGCAGGGAGGCAATATTTAAGTACATCAACTATGTCTCTTTAATTAGGTCATTAATCAGCATCTATGAAAACTGTTGAGATGCATTTTTTCAAGCCCCATATGCTTAAACTTTAGACCAAAATTTCCTCTCAGCTCTGAAACCAGTAAAATGCTTCTACCATTCCTACCAGGAAAATAATCCACGTATCTACCTATCAATGAAATCCTTCCAATCATAGCTTCTCCTCAGTGCAGTAGCTGCTCACCTCCAACCTTGGTGTGCTGGGGCCAAGAACTCCCCGAGCTCCTTCCCCATACCCCAAGGGGAAGCTCTGCTCTCATCTGAAATGATGCAAACCCCAAGAAACAAACTTACATCACTGGAGTCACCCAGAGGTCACAGCAAAATATTTAGCTTCCTTTGCTTCATCCTTTTGTTTTTACCCATCACTTACACCTTTAAAAAGGCCACATCAGGCATTGTAAAATGCGAGTGTTTGCAGCAGAACTCTGGTTCAAAAATTATTTGCAGTTTGAAATGTGGCTTTAGAAGAACTCTGCACAAAATCAGTGCTGCAAAAAACCTGTATTGGCCTTGGGAATACAGGGAAAAACCTTGGGAAATAAAATGCCTTCTCACTAGATAACGAGACTGAAAGGGGGCATTCAGTTTTCTAAACTTAAGCTGTATAACACAGACCACTCAATTTTATCCAGTTTGTTCTGTATCCAGGGCAATCACTCACATATGACTTAGGAATATTTCCCAGAAACAGCTAGTCTTGAAAGATTCATAATTATCCCTTTTTTACAAAACTATTGCTGCAGTATATTACTCCAAATGAATGTGAACAGAAAACTGGAAACTAAATTCAGCTGGAAATGCCACAAAACTTCACACAGTTCAGAAATCCAAGAACTTGCTTTTTGCCCTGTAACAAGAATAGTGGGTGAACACCCCAGACAAGGACTGCCCCAGACAAAAAAACCCCCAAACCTTTTGATGACATCAAGCACTTGGGTGTTGACTTCAAAGGCTTGGAAATTATTTTTAGACCTTATTGGGACTTGTCTGGGGGATGTCTCCTTACTGTACATCTGGAAAACAAGAGTCTGAATTGGGGGGATTTGAAGAGGAGCTAGTGACTAAATCGAGGGATTCTTTCCCATCTATTCTATATAATCCAGAGTCTGTGACTCATCCTTGTTATACATTGGGACTGCACATCCCCAGCAGGCTGATCCATGGGGAACCCCAGATCCCAGCACTACACTCCAACAAACAGGGAAGATCATAAAATATTACTTAGGCAGAAATTGACTGAGTAATTGGGTATCTCAGCATTCCTGGGACTCCTTGTAGGAGGGGGCAGAGTTATTGAAAAGCAAAAGAAAACATGGCATAAGAAAGGAAAGCATAGTGAAATTAAAATGCTTTACAAATAGTTATATTGAATTAAAAAATTGAATAAAACCCCAGCTTTCTAACTAGTCCTATTTTAGCCTGACCTATCACCCCACCAGAACACGAGTTTTTTCATGGTACCCACATGAACAATAATTATTTGTCCTGGTGTATTATGAATATGCATTTACCAAAGGATTTCTCGAGAGAAAAAGAAAAAACATCAGCTTTCCTAAGACAGAGGAGGGAAGAAACTAAGTTAATAAATCATTCTGCCTCAGATCTCTGGAAGATGTGTTAGTGATGACGTTTTACACTTCTGGTAATTTTATAGCTACTGGCTTAACTTATCTATTGTCTGCCACCAAATTTCAACTAGCATTTGAAATTCCTCAATCTGTCTACCTGTGTGGATGTTTGTCCCTTTTTCTTGCAAAGCAGAGCTTTCCTTCTGGAGACATGTATTGAATAGTTGTTGCCTGACCTATGGATTAATCAGAATTTAAATACTGCATTATTTCAACAGGCACTTCTAATATCTGTGTTTCCTGCCACGAAATGTAATTAGGGAAAATTAATTTACCAGGGGACCTCTGAAGCTTTACCTTCTCCCCCACTGTTATTTGCACTGGGCGACAGTCAGATGTAATTCCTTCTGTTCCAAGTGGATCAGGGCTATCCTCCCCTAGACTGCCACAGAGCAGAAAGTGTCACCCACTGTTTGACAGCTTCACAACAGTGACATTTTCCCAGTAAAACAGAACTGTAGCAGTCAGCTCAATAGGTTTATCATTGTTAATGAAAACAATTGGAAATACACTGAACATCTTGTTCCGTGGCTTAAATCAGTCTGTAACTATATTAGAGATGCAAGCCAGAGATCCAGGACAGATTATCTCCCCGTGAGTCTCTGATGGAGCTCTGCTGTTTGTAAATGCAGCTGGTGCTCAGTGTTGTCAGGTAGGATAATAAACGAGGTACACCTCAGTTCACATCCCTTGCATCAGTTTTCATGTTATGTTCTTAACCTGTATCATCCTTTCTTTTTCAACATTGATTTTGATCTGGAGGGCACACACACACGCACAAAAAAAATTCAGCCGCAGTGTTTTTATATGCAACTTCAAAAAGTGTTTTTTTGCAGCCTGCATTCAGAATGGGCTGCAGGCCACCCTTTGAAAATTCATTATTCAGGTTATCTGGAGACAGAGACAAGAAACACGCCGGATCATCTGCGTGGTGAAAGCAGCCCATCTTTTACAATTGGGTTTTGAGGATTTTCCCTGTGAAACAAAGGCCAGACCACAGGGATGAGTTAGGGAAGTGTGTTCCATTTAAACTCAACAGTGTCAGGCATATAACGTGCCCTTTATATCTATAGTTTATTTTAACACATATCAAGGAGACAGGAAATTAGTGATCAATGTAGAAGGGAGCATGAGGTTTCATTATAAATTAATGTACGAAGACTCGGATTTCAATGATGAAACGAACATGAATCTTAAAAATTGTCTGTCTTTATGAAACAGATGAAAATTATTACAGTATATAACTTTTTGGTGACATTTTACTGCAAAGGGCATATTGTTACAAAATTTAGCAATGATGTCGCTAACAGAAATACTGCAGGGATAGATAAGATTATTTATGTAACATGATAAAACATGAAACATGGATGTATTTGACTCATCGGGTTGTGGAATGGGAAAAATACTTTGGCCTGCTCATAAGAGAATCCTGTTAAATCAAGGAGAAGTAAAGATGGGGTTTACTGGGGGCCAAGACTGCACAGCAATAGTCAAATCCAGTCCATCCAATTGTGTTCTGGAGCACAAAAAGTTAATGGAAATAAAATAGGGAAAAGAAGGAGAGAACACAAGAAAGGTTGAGAGAACCTCAATCGGGTATCCACCTCAGTGGTGGGAGTTTTTCCAAAACCAACCTATCCCTGCAATGTCATGAGGATCCACTGATAACTTGATAAAAAAAATCACCTACTGAAAATGAAACTGAGTAAAAAACATCTGTAAGGAGAGACACTGCAACACAGAACTGGTGGAAGGTTGCTGCAAAGTAATTCTGCTCCCCAAGCTGGAGAAACTCAGTCCCACAAGGGGCCCTGGCTTAACACTACTGGAGGCTTGGAATTAAATTCAGATTCTGGAATATTTCTATGATGGAAAGAACATATACACTGATTGACTCACATACAGACATGATTGACTTATAGGAAATAATCACTAGAATACAGAAAGCTCAGAGTTAACAGAAACAAAAACTCGTCATAAAAATACAATCTTTATCAGCTCAATGAATCTTGGCTATATAATCTTTAAAAAAGATAATAAATCCCACACATCAAAATCAGACTGACTTATATGCATAACATTTGGGCAAACTCAACTGGACACATTTCTCTAAAATAAATGTGAAGGAGAAAATAGATTTTCACACAAAACTAAGGTCAAAATTGGGTTTATCTTGGAACTAAACCTTCAGTCTTACCTAAGAAAATATTTTCCCATATGTAAGTTTTCAACACTATTCTCCCTAGAATTGCATAACTGAGCTCAGATTAAAATTACTTGCTATCCTTAATTAATTGAACCTATATTCTATTTTCATCTTGTTTCTCTTCCCTGGTCCTTCCTTCCTACCCTGCCAGGATAAACCATTCTGTTACATTTGAAAGCTCCAACTCAACTCATACCACTGTGATTTCCTTTAAACAGGCAAAAAGACAGTAAAGGAAAGAAAAACAGAGAGAAACACCTGCAAACTATTATAAGTTCTCAACCCACCCACACTGCCTGTAAGTTATAAGTAAGTTAAAGTAAGGAGATTCAAAGAGAGAAACAAAGTTGACTTGGGTTATTTTTTTCTTCTATAAATACTGGCAAAACAGATGATACTAAAATCTTTAGGAAAATATTTTTGCACATTTTGGTTACGCACAAACAACCATTTCTATTTCCTTCTTGGACTGGGGATGGTTCAGTGCCATCCCTGTTATCTGAGATGTTCATAATGGGCTAAACCCTGACTGGGTGAAGGTACACGACCTCAGGACTGTGCCAACCACATTCCCCAGCAAAGAGGCTTGGGATTTGTGATTTCCCTGGATGGCCACTTTTATCACACTGGTATCTTTGTTGTTTATCAGACCAAAGGTTTTGTCCCTTCCTTTACACAACTGACAAACACTGGTCAAACAATGCAGGCAATTACATTTTTCTTAAACATGAAACACCTTTGATTTGTTATGTAATCAGTTATTACTCATGACAAAATTTTAAATATTTATATTTATATAAATATATTCATATTTTATTTTTTCCACCAAAACTAATTTGGTTATGAGCAGAAACTAACATGTTCAGCTATAAACTACATTCTAATGCTTAGCCAGAAGTCAAAAACCCCAGAGGTGGTATGTCTCTCATGCATCCAGAAGAGTTTTGCTCTGGACATGGTAAGCCAGGTTTTCACCCAGTAAATACGTAAAGCATAGAAAGCAATCTAAATTATTTTTCCCTGGAAATAGATATAAAGTATAATAAACTCAGTTTAGTACATTAAGATTTACTATTTCATTTTTACAACTGATCAGCATTCTGTAAAGCTGAGCATCTCACTAAGATGTCAGTGTAAAAAAAATGCACTTGGGTATTAAAACACTTATCACTGTAACTGAACACAACCCAAGTAAACTAATTAACTCCATAGCCACAGAACATACTGGAAGAAGTTCAAAATTAGAAAACACAGGATAATTTTTCTTTTCATATTTGCCTTACTGTTCAGATGGATAAAATTTAACATAGTTGCACTTTCACTTATTAAATATAATAATAAAGACACAGTAGAAATACCATAAAGGTAAGGGAATGGTGCAGTACTTGCCTTAATATAAAATAAACAAAGGAGGCCCTTACAAAATATGAATGCCAAGAACTACAGTGTCTGAGCCTGGCCACAGAGAAAAAGTATACTGAAAAATATACTGAAAGTATACAAAAGTACACTGAAATATCCATTTTAAAAGAAATCTAAAGAGTGTTATGAACAAAGGAGTCATCCTTTAAGTGTTTTTCTTTCATCCTTTAAGAGTCATGCTTAAAGTGAACTTTCACCAGGTTAATAGAAATAATTAGATAGATATGTGTTACTTTGCATATAAAATTGTCAGCCTGAGAGCATTTTGAATCCAGCCTTCTGAATTAGGACCATGCAATGTAACTTACAGCTATAAGTAAGCCAGAATCACATGGTTTAATATGTATTACAACCAACACTACTGAGGGTTTACTACTGTTACTTAACTTTATTGCTTTCTTCTCAGTGTGCTTTTGTTTTCTACTAAGGGATTTATTTATTTATCTAATTTTTTTTATTTACTCATTTACTCAGGAGTGTTATCTGAGAAGTCAGTCCTCTTTGACTTGGATGGGAAGAATCTGTGAAGCCACAGGTTTATATAAAAACATCAAAGTTCATTGTATGAGTTCACTACCTGCTTCTTGCATCTTAAATTAACTACTGAATCAGACACAAATAACTACAAGTTTCTAAAGCTTCCACATTATTGTCTAAAGAACAAATTTAAAATCCAGACTGCAAGCAGAGCAGTAGCTCAGCCAGGGGAAGAACTGTGATTTTTGTGCTTTGTTACAGAAGGACATTGCAGGAGGCTCTTTGGGACCTTGGCTTTCCCAGAGTGTACTGGCTGTTAAAACTCACCACACATGGACAGAACAACAAAGTTTATAAGGTCAAAAAACATCCATCTACCACAAACCACAAAGACAGAATCTTGGTGTCAGTAGCAGAAAATGTTTGTATCCATCTGTATCCCATAACCATGGAAAACAGTACCTGAGAGACATTCCTTGAAAGTTTGAACTCCATTTTCACTTTTTTGTTTTGTTTGAAGCCTGTGGCTCCTTTTATAGTTTTCTTATTTATTTCAATGCATTTCAGGAAATACTTGTCCGGGCTATTAACCCCAGAGCCAGGAAAAACTCTTTATTTGTGAAATATTATCCACTTTTGATGTAAGAGACAGCACAAAAGATGTTACCAGGGCCTGAGCTCTCTTGCAGAGAACAATCTGACCCAGGACTTCTACAAGGCTTGTGCCACCTCCCTGACCTGTGCTGGGAACCTGAGCAGTTCTGCCTGAGCCTCCACGGAATAAATCTGCAGTGGTGATTATTCCATGCTCGAGCCACTGTCCTAATGAATAACGCTTCTCGTGCAGCCGCTCCCAGATATTGGAGTTGGCTACTCAAGCTTGAAAGACAAGTGGAGAAATTAATAACGGGTGCACAAGCTCCTCAAATGGCACAGGGGCAGGAAGAGGGAAAGAGGAATTCACTGCTGTGGCTTTCCTACGGCACTGCAAAGGGATTTGTGAGGATCAGAAGCCCTGTATTAGCACAAATCAGAGCAGACACGTAGGTGAGTGGTACCACAACTGCATTTTGGCTTAAATTAGGAGTCATTGAACACTGATTATAATTTTACTTCAGATTTCTGAAATAGAGAGAGGAAAAGATCTAAAAATTGATGAGTGCAAAGTTACATGGGTTATTTAGTAGCTGAAGAAAACAACCGTCCCCCCCATCCTGATCTAATACAGCACCACCACCACATTTTCTAAATTATTACTCTTAAAACCAGAAATTTTCCAGTAAAAGGGTTTGTATATTTCTTAGCTTTTTGAGCTAGCACTATTTATAAAGGAACTCTGGTGAATACACACTAAATGCCTTTGCCAGTCATTTCCATCAACAGATCCTTCTGAACCAAACAAACTGATGGTTTGGGAGCTTTTGCTCCTTTTTTGCCAAACAGCACTGGATTTATTTGTTAAATTCTGTAACACAAACATGCTTAATAGCAAACAATGTCAAAGAAACACACATTTCAACGGTCCCTGGAAACTTCAAAATGTGCTTTTCCTGTGTTTGAAGTTGAAACAAGTAAGCAATACTGTTGTCTTCCTAATTTGTTGATTTTGGGTTTCGTCCAGACTTGCAAAGAACCAATCCAGTGACATGCAGAAAACCAGAATTCATTTGTTCAGCAACTCATCCAGCCAACTCTGTGTTATACACAAAGATAAATATGTTAATGCTGTTGTATACTGAAGATGCTTCTCTATTGTACTTATCTGCTGTGTCACTAAAAGTGATCTGCATGGAGACTTAATAATACCCTTAAATGAAAGCCAGATGGATGGTAAGGGTACATATAATGTATTCTTATATCCAGTATATGTGTGTTTCCATTTTTTTAATTCAAAGTGACTGATTGCTGATGAAATTGAGTTAGCTAGTAGGTTTGTAGGGGTAATATCAGTCACTCTGCAAATTATTCCATCAAAGAAAAAGCCAAAAGTACAGACAGTTCATTTACACAGGGCTCTCCTCACCACCAGAGCAGGCTTGCCCATCTCATCTCTCCTGCTCAAGTACTTAGAAAACAAAAAGCATCTGCTTTCCACTTTTAGCTAGATAGCTGAACACTCAGGGAAGGATAAAACTGTATATTTATTTTTCAACCCTGCTCATGATGATAGACCCTCTCTTTAAGTGCTTTCATTCTCAGCATTTATTGTAACTAGAGACCAGTACCTGCAATCTTCTGAGCACCTCTAGCTACTTATTTTTATAAAAATGTGATACCATTGGTATAATGCAAAAACTAGTGATCCATTCTACTTCAGGGAACACTATTGCACCCACGGCCCCACCTCCCAGCTCTGTTCCTCCACCACTTACTATGACAGCTCAAAATTTTGTCAAATGTCACTTGATTTTGCCACTCTCCCTGAGCAGATCTCTGCCAAATTTCAATTTGATCAAATTTCAATTCCTGCAGGTATTGCTACAGGGAAAAAAAAAAAAAAAAAAAACCACCTATGAGACTACTCACTGCATACAACTGATTTTCCATTATAACATTCTGCAGATCCACTCAAACCAGTGAAGCTTCTCCCGTTTACATGGCTGAGAATTGAGCAGATTCCCTTCAGGAACCAACACGCCCTGTCAGAGCAGGGCAGACACTGCTTTGGAACCATACAGCTGTGTCCTGTCCTGCCACAGAACCACAAACATTACCACTGCTGCACCATTTCTGGTTATTTCTTTGTTATTCTTGTCTTGGGCTGTGGAAGGAGTTTTTCTAAAGGCCCTGTTGGGATGGATGTATGAACACCAAGAGCAACAGTCCTGCTGCTGGAGTCTATGAGCAGATTAACCTGCTTTACTTCTTCCTTTCTCATTCCTTTCTCATGTTTTTGATTTACTGAAAAACTGTTTAAGGGAGAAAAAAACAAGGATCTGCCCCAAAATCCCAACTGTGGGAATGTTTGCTGTTTTTGGCAGCACTAATATTTATCCCATACTTAGGAGGAATTCTCCCCTGTGCTAAGAATGTCAGCCTTGCAGCTCAAGGACCTAAACATGAAGCATTTTATCAGTATTCTGTTTTTCTCTCCCCTCTATGCAACTTCAGAGCAGTTAGGAAGAAGAAAACATTAAAACAAAAATCACCATCTTCGAGTGTCTGTGAAAATTTATGTACTAAAAAGCAGCTGTAAAATTTTTAATGTTTAAATTAATGTTTTATGTTTACAATAAAACTCTCCAGCCATGAAGGGCTTTTAAAAGCTACATGCTAAATACAAGCAAAACCAAAGCAAACAATAACACTCCCATGAAGCCCAGCTTCAACACACAAAATGGCAAATAAGACTTTTGCACACACTTCCTAAGTTTCTGTGTCTTTCTCTACAAAAAAGAACTCTTAGCAATGTCAAAGCTGCAAAAAAGAACTGCTTAGAACGTGAAGGCAAAAACCTTGTAATTCCTTAATAATAGGTTTTTCTGCAATTCTGAATGTATTTGTGATGGTCTGGTTTACTTTTTTTTTATTTGAATTGTGTTATAAATAAAACAGCTTCTCTCCTCTCCCCCCTCTTCTGCCAGCTGTAAGCACTCTGTCCTCCAATAAAGGTTGAAACAAATGAATAGGTTTGAAAAGAGACCATTATGCACTCGCTAGTGCAGAGTGAGGAGATGAAATGTTGCCAAATCATTCTCCTTTTAAAATCAATAGGAATTCTTGCTATTGGATTCAATGGGAGTATAATTAGGTTCCAAACTCACACACTTCCTTGACAATGTGGGTTTCTTTGCCTCTTTCATTCCTGCTTCCCTCTCAGATATGGAGAAGTCTCGCTGTTCCAAGGCGCTCTCAGTCTGAGCAGCATTTCAGACATTTCTGCCCTGAAATACTTGAGACACAGCCTGGAGAAGGCAGAGTGAGCACAAATAACACAGATTGCCTATCCTGAAATCCAGCTGTAGGTTAGCAGCAGGGAGAGCAGAGCCCATCACCCAGCAGACATTAGAAGCCTTGACCTCCTGCGTCCCCTGTCCACCCTCACACCTCCCCAGTGACCAGGTCAGGGCAGCCCCACAGCCTGAGACACCTTTCCCACTTTGCTTTTGCAGGTCCTGCTGCAGGGACGCTGAGCCCAAATATATTTGGGTTGACTCAGATATAATTCTGTCCCACAACTCGAAATTCTTTTCAAAACCCCTGTCAAAGTGATTCCAAGAGGACAATATAAATAATTTCCCTTTGTAAGGGTCACATAATGAGGAGCCAGCATTTACCATATCTGAATGCTGGGCTCCCAATCAGCCACTGTGAAGTCAAGTCTACTCCCAGCAACCTCTCAATGAAAGTTATATATGACTTTATATACGACTTTATATACTTGCTTCTATAAACAGTGCACTGAACAACAACAAAACTGTATAAAGCCACATCATCCCTCAAAGTCCAAGAATTCAGAGTCACCTTTTTCAGTCTTTTCTACCACGCACAGTTCCTACACAAACAGTTTAAGTCTTATCCACATTGCTACCTTCATAAATTCATTTGTCAGCCTTTACTTTGTTCCAAAAGAAGGGATGCAACAGCAGTCCTTTAACTGTTTCTTGGTTAGATGCAGTTAATAAAATTACTGCACAGCATTTAAAATGCTGAATATCCTTTTTTCTATTCTCTAGAAACAGGGAAAACAAATCACCAAAACCAATTCCTCATTCTTTCTCTTACTTGCTTGCAGTAGAAAGTTTTTCTCATGTCAACTATATATTTTTAAATACACATAACTCAAAACAATTAATGACAGTCAGAGATTATAATAAATAATTTTAAACTATTTCCAAAATGCTCGTCACATATTTAGCACAATCATCTCAAGATTTGCATGACTAGATTTTTTGAGACTGTGTGCTCAGCTCTTCCTCCCAGCCATTGTGTATCTACAATTAATTTCTCCATAACTACAACTGATCATTTTTTAAGCATGCCATTATACACACAGCTCTTCTGTAGATGAGATATTCCTACTGCAGAATATTTGCTGAAAACAGATGAGGACTTCAGACATTTTATTAGTTCATAATTGGGCCGTGACAAGCAAGCCAATTACATTACACATCAGAAAAATTAAGATATCTTGGTTTTAAAGCCAACCAAGGGGGAAAAAATTTTAGATTTTCATTTAATTTTGCCCAGATTTGGAACTCTTCATGCAAGTTTCTTCTACAGTGAGAAGAAACTTCTACTTGTGCTGAATAGAGTCTGACAGAGACAGGACCTATGGCTGGAGAGCAGCAGGAACAGAATGACAGTGAGCATTCAAATACCAGTGAACATTCCCAAACACCACAGGATGGGGGATGAAGGAGCAGCCCCTTTGTGCCCAGCGAGGGTACAAAGCTAAGGGTAGTAAAAAAAAATAAGAAGCAGTGACATTTTAAAAGAAACTTTCCCTCCATGGCCTTGTCCACAGCCATAACTCCAGGAAAGAGCTCTCTGTCTAACATGATCCCCAGGATTAAGAAGGCAGAGATATCATGCTATATATTAAAATTAGTATTTCTTGGCTGTGAATAGTTTCAGATCAGGCTCCTCATGTCCTGGACATGATTCAAATAAGCAACTTCTCCACTGGGTAATTTAACCTGCTCATGTGCCTGGGAGCTAAGATTTACAACCTCATCATTTCAGTTAAAAAATTACCAAATTAGGTTTGGACAGAGGAGGGAACACCAAGAGCAGTTGCAGCACCACTAGATTATAATGGGGATGTGAAACAAATATGACTAGAGTAATTCCTAACTACTATTTATATGTAGATTAAAAACAAATAGGCACAATGAAGCCCCAGGGACAGCAATAAGACTACCTGTATTTTCTGACACCTCCCTACAGCAATGACTTCAGAGTACGAATGGGATATTTTCAGTTACTAAAGAACGAATCGGACCTGAAAAGCCTGAAAACAGTTAATCATCTGTATTTCAAATTATCCTTATTAACACAGTCTGATTTACACATGGAGCTTTTAAAATGCAGTACTTTCAAAAAGAGTTGGATATTGCTGTCTCTTACTACAAACAAGAAAAAAGACAGATGTGGAGAAGAACAGATTGTTCAAGATACTAACACATTGGTAGGAAATCTGGGGAAAAAAAATTACAATTATCCTGGTTTTTAGTGTTAATAAGGAAGCACTGAGTAGTCCAACTTTGGGACTGTTATTACTGTCCCAATATCCCCAGTAATGTCCTGTACACGTCCTGTGAGTTCCCAAAAGTAAGCAAAACCTGCATGGTGTTTCATTTTCCTCCCTCCAATTTTTATTCCCAAGATGCACCAAAAAGGAGCCCTTGGCAATGGTGTCTGACAGGTCACAGTATTTTGATGCAGTTTGGATTACCTTCTGGAAACAAGAAAGTGGCCTTAGTTGGAACAGTATATAGGAAACATGAAAGAAAATTCTGTAGAATCAGTCAAATTTTCATTCTACAGGCACATTTTAAATTATCAGTTTTACACCAGCCACCTAGATACAATCCAGACTCCACTGCTGCAGAAAGTTTGAACTATATTACTCTCAACATACAAAGATTTTTCTGGAGTTCCTGTCTCTCTCTGCCTCTATCTAAGGTATTTGAGCTGGCCCTAGGAGGGGGCATTTTGCCCTTTTGCTGTTCACTGCTATAATCTGTTATCCTCCAGAATGGGAGAGCACAAGATCTCATGCCAGTTTTCCTCCCAAAGCTCTAATTAATGCTGACAGTAAAATATTGGCCACAGCATTAACTACATGATAAGAGAGAGCACTCCTGAGGCTTGCACATCCCATCCAAGTGGGTTTCACTACAAAGTGTCTTGTTACCAACAATAACAGAAAGTTGCAACATTTTCTTAAATTAGCACTAAAATAGAGATGACTCACTTTGTACTGTTCTAGATGGTGATTTGTCTCTCTTCATTTCATTCCCTCCCACCACTCCTCAATCAGACATGAAACTTTCTTTTTCTGCAATGGGAGGAGAGAGAGAGGGGAAAAAACCAACACCAAAATCTCAACAACTCTGTATTTAGGGTAAGGCACTCTGCAGCATCACAGCCTATGAGCTCCAATACAGATGCACTCATCAGCTCCTACAAGCAGCAGCATGGCCTAAAGTTCCTTCAGCCCTAAATTTGTACCTGTGAGAGAGAAACCCTGTGGCCAAAATGCAGCTAAAGCTTGTTTCTTCCCATAGCAGTTAAAGTTAGGTTCTTCCTGTAGCTCCCAAAGAATGTGGTTTATTTCAGTTCTCTGCAGTGCAGAGCACAGTGTCAGTCTATTTACAGCACTATTTATATTAATGCCTGATCTAGCAATCATTCTGCAAATACACCAGAACTGTTTCAGGGATAATAAGGAAGACCATTGCTTTGCAGCTAAACAATGTTGAAAAGCAAAGAGATTCCTTGCTCTGAGAATGTCTTTGCAATAAAACTCATGGGTTTAGATTGCAGTTTCCTGGTAGGACACATGCATAAAGTCCCCACAAACACACAAATCTCCCAGTCCAGAGTAGCCCAAGCCCCAGGGCAAACCTCAAGTAGGTTCAGAGAAGCAAATTGTTTCACAGGACACTCTACTCCTACCAGAACTTCCAAGTGTTTCCCCTTTCCTCCACAAGTTGCCAGTCTCCTCATCCACTGTATGTCTCTACTGGCACTACAGATACAATTGTATTTAAATAAAGCAAGCGCAGCATCTTCATCTAAATGTTAAGGAAATATTTATCAGCACAAAGGCAGTCTCAACCCGTACAGTGTTTACAATGGTTTTTATCTTCAGGCTACATTAGGATTTGCTGTGAAATGATATTTGCAATGACTTGTGAATCACTGCCAAATGTGGTTGCACCAACCATATTGCAAAGCTTTGCACAGCAGTAATCACGGGGTACGTCTGACACTGGGAGCAATTGGTGCAGAAGAGCAGTAAAAAAAGATGGTCTGTTCTTTTCTCACTTAATCCCTTCTGTTGAGGCACTCTTAAAATTCAGAATAAAATATGAACTAAGATAACAGATGCCCTTAATGAGGCCCTCTGTTACTCTACCCGAGTATCTCCGAAAAAATAAAATGTATAGATGCTGTTTCAGCAACTAAGACAACAGAATTACAGGGAGCAGAAAGTTTGTGATTCTTTGGGGCAGAGGGTTATCTCACACAGGAAGGAATAGTTGGTGAGCTTGGAGGGACTGATACAAGTTGCAGAATGCTAAGATATCATCTGCCTTCACTTCTCAGCCTACTTCTCTTGATACCAAACCCCAATCCCCTCCTTAAAACTGGAGAAAAATAAATAACTGTAACTGAGTAGATTAAAAATAGGCAAAAGTAATTTCTGCCTTATGATAAAACCTACGTGTAAAGAGATTTTAATGCAGACAATTGCTGCTCCTTGTTTAAGGGAAACATTCCCACTCGATCTGATAATTACACCCAGCTCATCCTCAAGTGTCTGAACACAGAGTACTGGATCTGATAAAAAAGTACAAAATCGATCCAATACACTTTTAACGCTACAAACCAAAACAAACCAATAAATCAGTCTAAAGGCTCTAAAAGATCTCTACAGAATCTATTAAAGTCTTTTTAGACTCAAAAATCTTCATATTCAAGGGGCATTTTGGCCTCTGTGTGTGATCAACAGAACGTTTATGGTGATTTCCACTTGTGATGCACAGGTAAAAAATAGCATTTCTGACTACCCCCAAATGAAAGACATTTAACAGGCTGAATGCTTCCTGAGCACTAGGAACCTGCAGCTCAGGGTTTTTTCATAAGATTATGCAGTGGTGGTAAGCCAAACTTTGCAAAGTACAAAATCTTTCATCTGCCAGCAAACATTATTTGGTATTTGCTTATTGCTGTATAAAAAAGAAGATTCATCAATGATTAATCTGAAGAAATAAAGCTTTAGACTCAATATCTTTCCTGAGAACAAAACATTAAATCTAAAGTTGCTTTATGGATCTTCTTTATAATAGAGGTTTATTGTTTTCAAATGAAATTAATTACTGTATTGAAGAGAAAAATATTACAAACGAAGTAGTTTGCAATGCAACTGGAGAAACTTAATGAACTAATTCCTAAATAATTAAAATGCACTGATATCTGGTATAGCATCATCTTTTAATATCACTAAGGTACTCTGTGCACTTTTATATGGTCAGATCTCATTTTGATCCAAGGTCGAATCTGAATTACCCTTAGCTGCCTCTCTTTACAGCATGTTATTCATAAATGTTGCATATGTTCCTATATTCCTCTAAAACAAGAGATGATGAACTAGTGAGAGGCTCAGAACTGGTTGCTGGGGATTTACAGATAACAATAAAATGCAAAGAATCATTTTAAAATTCAGCAGCACTGAAAGCAATGATTTTAAGTTCAAAATTGCCATCAACAATTATCACTTAAATGAGTAAAAGAAGAGAGAGTCTCAAAAGAATTGTGTGCATGTCATTTCTACCTTGACAAAAAAACCCCATTTTTTTAATCTTCTTACATCACATATCACAGGAGGTCTCTAGTCACTTCAGTATAGCAGGACAGAAAAGTGGGAAGTTATACATTTTCAGGCACTAACAATTTAAAATTAAGACAAGAAAAAATACTGTTAGTAAAAGCAAAAGACAGTGAGGAGAGCACCTCAGCTTGTGGAATAACAATATTGTTAAATAGAAATGGTTGTTTCCTGAACACAGTCATTTTATAAAATGTACAGTAAAGCTTTTATATGTAAATTACTCAAACTCAGAAACCTTTCACTTCAAATTGAATTGAGAATAGCTTGAAGAAGAACACTTTAGTGAAAACGTGCTTAAAATGAACAAAATCAAGAACAACTGAGGTGCACATGCAATGTTTCACTGGGAAAAAAAAAACAACTGTAAATAAATATTTGATTGGTGCACTGCGAACAAAAAAGGATAAAAAGCTGGCTTAAAATATATTTAGATAGCCTCTTAATACATGCACCTACTTTCTCTTTGAAACTGATGATCTTTGTTAAACTATGTGTATTGCCACCAAATCCATAACTGTGTTACATGAATGATTTAAGCCACTACAATAGAACTACATTATACAAATTTATCATATTTAAAAGCTCCCTTCACTAACATACTATAATAATGCAATTTTCCCTCAACTTTTGAACTAAAATTCACCGTAACTTGCCAACATCCCTTAAAATAACCCAAACACATCTGAGGTCAAACTTGAACAACTGTTCTGTACCAAACCTTCACACCAGGTAAGTCCATGAAGGTACTGAAGGCTGGGAACTGTGTTTAAAAATCCCACATGAATTTTAAAACAAGTTATATATGAAGCAACTGCCATAGCTGGGGTTTTTTACCAGTTTAGAAATGGTAAAAAACCATTATCTTCATATTTTCTAGCAAACCTGGCCGTCTCTAAGGATGTCCTGCCTGGAAATGCCAATTGACACAAACCACGTTATTGGAATGCCAACCTCATATTTTTGGGTTTTGTATAAATTCCTGGTAATTTAAGTAGTTTGACAAAACTTGCTGCATTCCACACGTTTCTGTTTCACCCTCTATGACTGTGTTTCACTCGGATGCTGTACCAGGGCCATGAACAGAGGAAACTCTCTCGTGGCTCTCTCACTGCTGAGAAAGGAGATGAGGGGGCACAGGAGGTACCTGACCATGGGTAAATAAAACAAGAGCCAGTCATTGGGCAAATGTGAAGGAAAAGCAAGGCTAACCTCAAGAAGAGAACATAGCCCTTACCAGAAATTAACTTACACGGAGTTTAATAAAACTCTCCTGCCACAGTGGCAAAGGAATAACTTCTTTGTAAGGCTGTGACCTCAGTAAAATTATTTTGAATTCAGTTACTGATTGTTTGCTTCCTCCTGTAAGCATATGGAAATCTGATTTCATTCCATGCTTGTAGAGTAATTCCCCCTTTGGACTTGAATGTGGCTACCAACTTCTGTAAGAACCAGGGAAACATTTGTCTATAGCAAAACTTGGGCCTTAGTCTACAGGTTTGTGAGGACAGCAGATAAATTTAAGCAGTGACAAATAAAAAAGACAGATTCTGCTGGCCTTTGTAAAATAAATTGTGATTTCCCTTGCATCAACTAAGTCAGGCTTGCAAAACTAATTCTAACTAAAAAGATTAAGACCCAGGCACTAAAAATAGATGTGGAGCCTATTAAACTGCAAGTGCAATGTACAATTCCCATAGTGTGAGATCTCCTCACCTGCATTTCCCACCAAGACTGCCAGTAATGAAAAACCCAAACCAAAATACAACCTGGTGACATTTCCTCAGTTATCAAAGAGAAGCACTCACGTGGGGTGAGTGAATGAGCAGAATTTTGGAAGATGGTATCATTACAAATATAAGCCAAAAGCTAAAATGTTGTTATATCCCTTGCAAACTGATATTTCAGCTGTTAATGCTGAACTCCATCTAACTTACCTGAATGCTTTTGCACTGTTTCTCCCTCTCTATTGCTAAATGTGTGTACAATACCATGAAGGAGACTTAGGTATATTGCAAAGGTTATATTTTAAGATGATATGGGACGGCTGCATTTGACTTTTTAAATCTTTCTCACTCTACTTCAGAAAAGGAATCAGAAATCCATGTGGTTTTGCCATATTGTATCTTCTGGAGAGAGCAGACAGGTATTTTTAGCATGAAAAATGACTTATGAATTTTTGAACATTTATTAAAAGCAATATCACAGAACATTTTAGGAAACATAACCCACCAGAAATCCATTCGAGTTCATATTTTAAAAAACTATATTTTTCTCCCCTGAGTAAAATGATATATCTAATGACAGGAGACTTAAATGCTAAATGTACTTTCAATGCTTTCAATCATTCTTGTACTTGGTTGTATTTCACTTGTGTGTACAGGGTCAAACATGCAGCCCAAGCTGCTGATAAACAACTTTGAGTTAACACTTGATTTTTTTAAAGATAATATTGCCAAAATCTTCCTACCAACATCATTACAAATAACTGTTCCCCAAGACATGTACAGCTGGGCTGTGGCTGTGTGTCCTTTCTTAGGGAAGGAAAAGAAACGAAAGAGTTTCATTTCTATAGAAAAAGCATCCTTTGCTCAGCGCAGTCACACATTGTGGGCATTCACAAACAGGAATGAGGCCTTACTGTTGATCTGCTCCAGTGACAAAGGCAAAACCTTTTAGAGAAAAGTCTGACTGAGAAAGGAAGATTTTGCCATCCACAGATTCCCAGTTCCTTAAGGCACCTCCATCCAGGAGCTGCCTTTCCCCTTAGTGATGGTTTCATACCACAGAGGAAGAAACAGACCTGGATTCCTCAGTTCCTGCTGATAAAATGCTGTATTTATTAATTTTATTACCTAAAAGGAACAGTATTCTGTTTTACATTCTTTATACTTGACTTTCTCAGACTTGCTTCAGGAAAAAAAAAAATTGAAATTGTGTAAATGGTCAGAATACAGATATTCCACATAATTTGTGACATTCAGGAGAAATAAGGCCAAGTTAAGCTAGGATAGTAACAACAAAATTAAGAAGCAGAAATAATTATAACTAAAAAGTTATAGAATTGTACCTAGGAACAGAGTGACATAAATGAAGAGAGGACATAACTTCTCTCCCTTCTCTTTCCCACACTAACTTGCCACGACTTATCTATAGTTTTTGCTCCACATCTTATCATACTCACTGCTACTGCTGGAGAATTTAGGAGTTTAAGCCATGAATCAGGGCCCCAACATGCTACCAGCTACAAAAAATGGTAACTGCTTCAGGACATCCTTAAATGCATTGCTACCAGTGTATTTTCTGTTCTTCCTACGATTTCAATATACAAATATTTTAAACACAGAGGTATTTATAACAGTTATAGCATTCCTGCAACTTTCTGCATCAGAAGCAATAAAAAGGCTGTAAACAGTGTGTTAATTCAGCCTCCATTTACCAACAGTAACTCTGATAACACAAGAAAAATAAAAAGTATTTAGGATACCTAAGCAGAAAAATAAAGTGTGGTTTTTTGGGTTTTTTTCCTGAAAATAACCTCAAGAGAAAACTTCATAAAAATGTGAGCAAATCACCGAGCAGCATCCCAGCAGTCCTGGCAGAGATTACAAGAGCCCCAGAAGGGGCAGCAGCACCTTTCACCTGTGACACAGCCCCAGGGGCCCAGCCCCACCAGTCCCCACAGAGCGGTGGCGAGCGAGTTGTAATGAAGAGCAGAGGTATACAGCCTTTATCAGATGAGAGGGGATTTGTCAGAGATTAATAGAATTCCATTGTAATATCCATATCTCACAAAGGCATACTCTGACAGGGTCCAATTACTTTCAACAAGCTGGGCCTGCTACATGGACCCTCTGAACCGGAATGGCCCTCCAATCTGTATGCTTTCGTTCAGACAGATAACACCAACGTGTTTCTCTCTGTGATCACTGCCTAACTTAAATGAGTTAATCTCGTTTTCCAGATGAATTGTTATTTTGTCTCCCGCAGGCTGTGATTACCGGATAAAAGTATTGTGTTAACAGGAGGGCCAGGGTCTTTTCAGCAGCGGATTCCACATTCAGATAACCAGCCAGAGAGGCTTTCGCTTGCTTGCTTTTTTTTTTTTTCCTTTTTTTTTTTTTTTCTCCTAATGTGAAGTAAGAGAGTGGCACTAACAGGAGAAAAGTGTGAAATGACACAGAGATAAACCTTCCCAAATAATTACGTAACTTCGTCAGAGGTCAGAGGGGCAGTTTATCTTCATATTTCAAAAGAGCGTCCCAGTGAACCAATCTCATTTACAGCCTACCTCTACATATTTTAAGATGTTATTTGCCTTTCAGTTCATGCCTGCCCTTTCTTTCTCTAATGGCCTTTGTTTCTGAAGCCATTACAATGTGCTTGAGAAGTTCACAAGGGAACCTATCAGGATATAAATATTTGGAAGCATCAAAAACTATCTGGGCAGGATCAGAAAATAGGAAGAAAAAAAAAAAAACAAGCTGAGGATTTCACAAACAGTTCTCTTCAACTTATGAAGCAAGAGCCATATGGTGAGAGTTATAGTCCACAGCACATTTTTCTGAGATAATGTATTTTCTCAATGACAGCAATGAGATTCTTCATTTCCGTTTCTCGACAAGATGTGAAAAAGAAAAAGGCCCACTCTAATGTTAATTCCTAAAAACTACACCATGGCTGGGGGGAAGGCTTAGCATGGGACGAGCATCTGGCTAGTATAGGAAACACCTGATTGTGCAGTTGTGCCTTGACCATGAGGACAATCCCTTCATGGCCAAGAATGACTCACACCTGACCCCATTTGGGCAAATTCCAACCCACCAACAGCAGCTGAACTGCATAAATTACATCAAGTCCATGTGGCTTGTGTATCTTCAACCATATGGAAAAAAAAAACCATGAAACTGTGTGTTATTTCAGTATCTAGTGCCACAAGGTAAATGCAATTTGACCTCTGAACGCAGTAGATTTCTCCGGTGGCTCTCCCAGTATGTTGTTGATCTGAGTTGCTCCTGAGGTGGGTTGTGTCAACAATTCAGAAACAAGATGCAACATCTGATCCCTGGCAAGGTATCAAACCCTGCCCATGAAGTGCAGTCAATAAGCTTATGAAAGCTTCCTGACAGAAAGCCACAACCTGCAAAAAGCCAATGTCTTCAGCAAAGCATGAATGAGCGTCGGTGCAGGATGTGTATCCAAAGCACACAGTGGGTGTATCCCCTCCTGTGGCACAGGCCTGGGGCAGAGCATTTCGAGTTCTGGGCACCCAGTTCTGCAGAGCTGGGGCCTGGGAAAGACCATCACAGCTTCCTTTATGCTCCTGGGCCCACATTTCCTTCCACAGCAAAGGAGAGGCTGAAGCGAAAAGCAAATCGGAGGAATATCAGTCTCTACACAAATATTTACACAAAGAGTAACTACCATCAGCAGGTAGGAAAATCATTCATAGGTGGCCAGGTAAATTAATAAAAAAGGTGATACATTTTGGAGTTTCTAAATGACAGAGTTTAAGTATTTCTGTATCTCATAATGAAGGGAAAAGTCTGTGCAGCAAGAGCTGCAGCCATCATATCACTGACCTCCATTTTGATCAAGTTGGCAAAGTTCTCATTTCTGGCCAGAGACAATAAGTTCAACCTCTCTACTGAGAATTAGCTCATAATCCATCGTTTAAAGGTCCTTGGTGTCTTTCAAAATGGTTAGGTGATAACTCAATGGTTCACATTCTCCCATGAAAACAAGCTTTATGCATTACATCCACCAGAATGCAAAGTGTCCATACAGTGTAATCAGTCAGTCACCTACTTAGGGTGTAAAAACAAAGTTTTCTACAGTACAAAGTACAGTAAAAAGATGTCTTCCCTCAAGAAGGTGAGCATAAAAATGGGTTTTACACAGTGGGAGCTGTCCCCAGGTGTATAAGGAATCACATTGCTTGCTGGGCTACAAAAAGCATATTCCAGTTGTCTTCACCACCCAGCATTGTGTTTTATTCTGCTTAGCAGGAGACCAGTGGTGCTGCTAGGAGAGTGTGAAAATCTCCTATGCATCATCATAAACAAGATAAGCAGAATTATTTCCTAAATTACAAACAACTACAGCTATAACAAATCACTGAGGGGAGCAGGGGACGCTGTGGGCACAGTGTGGGCACAAAGACATGAGCTTTTAGCAGCTTTTGTCAATGCTGCTGCTGCTGCAGGAGAGGGAGGCTGGTGTGACTTTGCTTGTCTTTGTTAGGAGAAAGAAGGAACAGTATTTTTCTCTCCTTTATCACAAGTGTTTTGATTGCATTGCTTCTCTCCACTTAGTCTAGGAAAGGGTAAGCCTCAGTAGAGATCTCAGAGGCCAGAGGTTCCCTGAGGTATATCTCCTCAGTAGGAGGACTTTTTTTTCCCCTTTTTTCTTGCTTAATTAACAGCTCAGATATGGGGGAAAAATATGAATAAACATCAGGCAGTGTCATTTAGAGACTGGTCACTTAGACTAACCCGTGGTGAGTGTATACACCAGCACACTGGGGATTAAGCAGAGCTGTAGGCAGGACTGCTCACATCCTGGCTCTGGGGTTTGTGCAGGACACAGCCCTGGCATCCAGCTCATTACACAGAAATTCCCAGTTGCTGGTGAGTTGTGCTATTCCAGATCTCAGTGCAGGACAACGCTGGTCACAATAACACAAGAAAACACTCCTCACAATCACAGTGCTTTTCCAGACAAAGCTGACACTAGTGTAGCAGAAATGATGCTAGTAAGAAGTGATGTGAATTGGTAACAAAGAAGCTTGATCAGCATGATGGAGACAGACAGTCAGAGACACAAATTAAATCTCAGACGCAAATTAATTTCTCATTCATTTTTCTGTACGCTGGTGCTACAAAACACTTGGCAAAAGTTGCCTTGAAGGTAGCAGCTGGAAATTACATTGTTTCAAAAGCTGAAAATACTCTCTATGGAGAAATTTTAAACCCATAAACTTTTCTTTTTCTTAGTTTTTGGTTTGGTTTGTTGTTTTGGGTTTTTTTAATACTGTATCAAAATGCATGCAGAGCAGATCCAGGAATTGCTATATTCCCAGACTTTGTTTTTTAAAACTGCCAGCCTGTTTTATTTGGTGGTCTTATAAACATAAAATTGATAAAACAGACAGCTTTCTTTCTAAGCCAGCTTACATCTCTCCTTTTTTGAAAGCTTCCTAAACATGCAGGCACTCCATAAAAAAGTAACTGGTGCATGCAGAAGCAATGCAGTTCACAAATGAAGCAGTATAATGTCAATGGTTTGAAATTGTTCAGTCTCAGTTGTTTTCCAAGTCAATGCACTGGCAGTCTTGCCTGAATGCAACTAGTCAATAGAGAGAAAATAAATAGAGCATTTCCAGAATTCACCCATCAGCACTGAAAAGTGTCTGCTTACTATTACACAGTTTTAACATGTCATAATCGTTTTTCACAGTATAGAAACCCTCCTTATCCCTTGGACAAAGAATGAATGACTATTTTAGCACCCTATACATATCTTCTAATAGAAATTCTTAGCAAACTGTATTGACTATAGTATTTCAACTGCTGTTATTAAAGTAGAATCTGAATTATTTCGCCTATTTTTAATGCTACAATATGAATAAAAATTTATAATCTGGATATCTAAAAGCAGAGACTTCTATGTTTGGATTTCTGAACATACTCATTTCTGTAAATACCTATACATTGAACAAGCTCCCTGTAATTTCAGTAGAGTTGAAGACCACAATTTATGCACACAGTGTTATTCCCATAAAGAATCCTGTTGACTATTAGGCTGGACAGGTTCTGCTCACACAGGTAAAAGCTTTAGTGGCACAGCTCTGTGACTCTAAACATCCAGGCATTAAACAGCAGAGAGATACACGTGTCCCTTATCTTTCTATCTTTTATTTCCCCCATGCTGTATGACAAGTGCCATGTCAAATAACACCACCGGGCTGAATGCTACACAAAGAGAGGAAGGGAGCAGACAGGACAGACACATTGCTACACTTTTGAGAAAAAAAAAAAAAGGTTCTGCCTGCTTCTCCAGGCAGCTATATGCTAAATTTTATCTAAGGTGCTATGCTTACTTAGATAAGGTCCTTGCAATGCCACATAATTACAGAAAGGATCTGCCATAGTCTGAAAAATGAGAAGTATGTCTTTTCCAATCCCCTGCCTTGTTATCTGTCACCTGGATGAAAATCATGTGAAAAAAAAATAAAGAGGGGGAAAAAATTCCCCTTCAGACCCAAGAACACACTAACGCCCACGGATATAAATGTTACAATAAAAGAGCAGGACGACTACTAGCAGAGCTTTTATAGCTTAACAGTATTTTGACAACAAATGTTCATATTTCATTTGAAATTTATGAAACCTTTGTGCCTGTAATCCCATGAGCAGCTACATGGTAAATGAAAGTAGCAGGCAGTCTAGATTAATAATATTTTGCTTCATACTGGAGGAACATTGTAAGGAAAAGAAATCTTGCTTTATCTGCTCTCTCTCTCTCTCTTTTTTTTTTTTTTTTAAGTCTCTGTATTGGAGCAGATTCAGAGCTTTCAAACCTCCCTGCAAATATTCACAGATGCCTTATTAATTTATGAGAAACTGAAGGACCCATCACAAGGTATAAGCAAGCAATTTAGTAATAACAAGTAGAGGGGTATGATGCATGGCAAAATACCACAGCTCCTAGTGTTAGAGAGCTGCCAGTGGTTTAAATCAAGTTCAAGGGGAATACCTGGAGTAAGCTCCTGTACTTCATATGCTAATAAAAAATTGGTATGGAAAGAAACCATTGCCCTATGAATCATAACCTTTACTTTCACATTTTCACAGTTTAGACATACATGTATGCTAAAAGCCCAAGTGTGGCTTCTTGCACTTAAATGTCTAAGTGTCTTTTTCAACAGCTCTATTTATCTTCAAGCACATCCAACAAAAACTGTCGATGTTTTCTACATTTTTAAAGTGGCCTCTCAGTGCAAGCTAACATGGTAAATACGATGTGGGCCTAGAAAGTAGGTATTTATTTTTATTAAAATGTTTATACATTTTTTGAGCTGTCATGCAGACTGATCTCACATACCCAGGGTATATCAGGGTGGTAAGATCACCCTGATGTTTCCCTTTCAGAGAACACATCATTTTAGAAGAGACAATTTAGGAAGAAAAGAAAAACACCCACCAAACCTACAGTCTTGGGTTTTCACTACCATACTGCAATTAATATTTGCCATCCAAACCAGAACATGAGAGTTACACTGTTAGCATTCTTTGCTCATAAATGCACTGCAGATTGTCAAATATATTAGCAACCAAAGGAAACCTTCCATCAGCATCTGTGCTGAGTGGATTCAATAATAGTCTAACCAATTTACTATAAAAGTTTTATAGAAGCGTTATATACTTGCATCAGGTTCACAGTTTTATTAATTTACACAGATTTTATGGTTTCTTGAAGTTCTTGTCTCTGAAAGAATGAACTGACACTTGAAGAAAGCTGAGTCTAGTGAGAAAATGTTCTGCTTAAATACCATTCAGTCTCATAAAAGAGTAACTCTACAGTAGTTATACCACCATCTACATTTCCATATTTATAAAAACTGATATAGGTATAATTGGTTAATAATGTCCGCACCTTCTAATGCAGAATAAAGTAAGTTTTATTGATCAGTTTTGTGGTTTAATGGCTGATTTGGAGGAGAAGGAGAGGTCTTGAAGGAGAGGAGGGTAAAGGGAAGTTTAGAAGATTTTGTTTCTAAAAATAGGCAGAAAATAATTGTTCCTCTGAGTTGCCTTTAAGGATGTTCCAGAGCAATAAATTAAAGAGAGTTTTCTTTCTTTCCAGAGCAAGACTAAATCATATACGTATTTAACATTAATATATTTTATTAAGCGGGACTCAATCAGAAAGCAGCTTTGCATCTCTATTCTGCACTGGTACCAGCTAAGCCCAAGAATCAAATTTAAACTTCTAATCGAAGGTTTGGTCTGAAAATCAGATATTCACAATGAAGCATGCACTGTGCCATATTGTATTGCCTGTGACACCAAAACTATCCAGTTACTGAGCAGCTCTCCAGAGCCTAAAACCCAACTCCATTAATTGTCCTTACAGAGCAATCCCATGACAAAACATCTGTAGCTATTACCCCACAAACAAGCACAGCCAACGCAACAGTGTAAGAGAATAAAACATGAGAAAAGAGCAGAGTAAAAGCTGCAGTGCAGTGGACTGCTGCCTACAGGCAAAGCAAATGTGTTTCCTAAGAGGAAACACCTCTTCCTCCGAGACCTGAGCAGTATCAGGAAGATCAGAGCCTGAGCAAGGTGACAAAATGAACGTGGGGTCACATCCTGCACAATGTGGGTGAGCCCTGACAAATACAGAACATGTGTGCCTATATACGCAGTATATAGAAGCATATAGAGAGAAGCATGTGCATAAAAGTACACATATATATTTAAATATATATATACACACTATTTATAGATATATATATAGATAAATATATAAATATATATTTTTATATTATAGATATATTATATATTAATTTTTTATTTATTTTATATTTTCTATTTTTTAATTTTTTTTTAATATGTAGAATATATATATATACACATCCAGAACAGAGTGTGAGTGTGTGTCTGTAAACTCACAGATACTTCTGGATCAAGGAATGGCAGAGAGAATTGCTCACTGGAATCACTCTGGACTGTCCTTGGGCTAAGACTGGGCCATCAAATCCTCACCCAGGGGCTCCACTGCATCCCACCATCCAGAGGAGTTTCCTGCTCTGACCAAGCACTGGGCAAAACACACACTGAAGACAGATGGAATCTCTTTTATGGGTTTAGTTTCACATTTGTTTAGGCTTAGTCTTGCTATCTGAATAAATGGGTTGAAGGCAGAAAGTTTGCTACTTTGTGTATCTTCAATTAAAACCAAAGTAAAGTTGTAACGCCAAGGAATTGAGTCTGCTTAACTTGGGCCTGCTCTAAACCCTTTTTCTCCAGCTGCCTGACCTTTGGTATTACCCCAAGATATAAACAAAAACTTTAAGTGTTCAATGGCTCTTGCAGCAGTTCCAGAAGAGCAGCTCCAAGAGAGAATTGTCAGGATTTTGAAGTATCCTTGTTCCAGATACATTTTTATCATTTTCACAACATCATGTTTTTACTAATACTGAGATAATCACAGCTTCAAAAATAAAGCTACACCCAATTACAAAGCGAAGTCCAAGGAATCTTGTTAGGTTAATTTTATCATTTTTTTTTCCACACCCAAATTAGCTGAGTCAAATTCAGCTAATTTATTATTAGAGCAGTATCTTCAAAGGTGTATTTCCTAGATAATCTGTCATGCATACTGTATCTGCAAGCATCAAGAGCTCTGTAAGGTGTGCTGGAGAGAAGGGCATGAGAAGATCTGATAAAATTCAGGATGCTTAATGTCAAATATATAGAACAAAAGGAGAATCTTCTCCAAGGTATGACACAGACAAGAGTGAACAAGTGAAGGAAGTCAATAAGAAGTTTTACAGCAATATCAAATAGATTCCTATTTCTGTAATGCATATGATTTCACTTATGTGAATCCTCTGTGTATTTTAAGACTACAGTTTTTAAAGGGTTCTGTTGGATATTTCCTCTACCCTTCACCCCTGTGCTCTGAGCCACAGCTGACCTGGGATTGTATTACAGGCCTTTCTATTTTAAAATAAAACTCTGCTCTCGTTTATGAATCATATTTATTAAAAACAAGGAAGAGAGCCTTAATTATCATATCATATAGTATGGTATATCATAAATGTAGACATAGTACTCTCCTATAGTTCTGAATCACTTTCACCCATTTCCCACAAAGAGAACATAAAGCAGAAGTGCTGATCTACAGACAACAGTTATCTATCCAGAAGGTATTAATTGGATTGTCTCCCCATCATCCAGCCTCACAGCGGTCATATAAATTTAATAAAATGTCAAAACAAAAATACAACTACAATTAGGGTACCCCAAAATCATAAAAATAGATCTATCTCTGAATATTTGTTCATTTAATTCTAACTATGTTAATTGTTTCTAATGCCTCAACTGAACAAGTGCTTTAATGTTAAGAGAGTAGAAGATTACAGTAGCTCAGATTTCCAATCTGATTTCTCTTTTGCAATTTTGAGTACAGCAACAAAACACAAACCCAGAGGAAATGCAGGACCTTTCCTCTTTTTTTAAAAAAAAGTGAATAAACTTTATTAATACGTACATTGCAACTGTTCAGACTAAAGACCATTTGCATTCCCTCAGCCAAGCACTGACGAAATTGAACAGAAACACAGTTTTTATTAAAATACCATAAACGTGGTAGCTACACATGCATCTCAAGTAACACCTTCTAATTTTGTCTTTATGGCATTAGTCCAGTTCCACAACAAATGAAAAAAAAAAAAAAAAAGGAATTAAGTATCTTTTTTTTTTTTTTTTTTTTTGTATTTTCCACTGGGAAGATAAAGATAGGTCTGGTTTTGGAGAGTAGTTTAGTACTAGTGGTAGTTTGGCCTTTCCCCATGTGTGTCTTTCCAACCATACTGAAAGAAGTAAAAAGAAAGCTATGCTGAATTTTTCTCAGAAGTGAAGGAGAGGATCATAAATTGCTCTGAAATCTCCCTTGACTTTAAAATTATATCAGATTTTCTCTTTTACATCTGAGAGCTGCCTTCTCTGCTAATTGGCAATATGTCCCAGTGTTTGATGTTTACTCAGCTACTGTCCTCTGCTACTCAGGCTCTTCCCAAAAATATTAAGAACCTTGGTCAGTTTTAGGTAGCTTTTGATGGAGGTCTCTTTTATTATCCACATGTTTTGCAGTTAAAAATTTCAATTGCTTCCTTCAAGAAGTTAAATAAGAAATCAAAGGCCAACAAGGAAAATAAAGCCAGTCAGTTTAAATGATGTATCAACCAGGGAACCGTAAGGTAAATTGAGATATATAAACTTATGTTACAAGTAACTCATGGCAGTCACAACTTCTCTTTTCTTCTATTGAATCAATCAATACATGGTTGTGCTTCTCCAAGAGAAGCCAAACTAAAACATATCCTTTTGGATAAGAGATCATCTTCCACACAGTATAAACAACTGAATAATAAAGTAGATATTAACAAAATATATATATATATATATATATAATAGTTATTTTCACCTTCAGTTAAATTGTGCCCTATTTTATAGTGCTGAAACAGAAAAATCTAAAAATAACAACAAATCCCCAGGCATCTACTTACAAGGGTACTATAGAGATTTAGAGGCCTCTAGTGACTTGTGGAGTGCTAGTTTGTGTACCAGCATCAGACTGATGCTTCTGCATTGGAAACCTGCAGCCAATCGCTGCCACATTATTTCGGGTTTGTTGTGTGCGGTGGCAGAGTATTGTCTGCTATTGCACAGGCACTCCAAGAGCTCGGTCATGACCAGGTTCCATTGTCCAGCACCACAAAAGCACAGGCAGAGAGCAGGGCTCCAGCTCCTGCGGGCAGAGACTGCTCTTGGTCACTAATCTGAGTGCCAGCCCCAGGGTGACACCCGGGACTCTGGCAGGTGCCAACACGGAGTAGCACAAGCTCTGTGTGAGCACAGAGTCCTCCTGAGATTTACCTGGGTGCTGAACACAAATAACAAGTTTTAAGGCAGTTTGAGGGGCGGCCTTTTTGTTATTTTTAGTTCAAGCCTGTTCTGCATTGGTTAGAAGAAATTAAACCTCTGCAGGCTGAATCATTCCAGAATTTTCCTGCTCAGTTCCTCTCGCCACACCTTTTCAAGACAACAAGTGTTTTCAAGTATTATCATGGAGCAAGGACACATGAAAAAAAAATTCAACTGTTGTCTTCATCATCCCAGGAGCCTTAACAAACCTTCCCTGTGTAACCTAAAACACAGCAACAACTCACCAAAGCTAATATGCAAAGGCATGAACTCTGACTAAATGCACCATTTAAAAACTACAACTCAGATAGGCAGGGCTTCTCAAGAGATACCATCTTATTGCAGCCAAAATTCCTCCCCTCCTACACCCTTCCCTGTAGAGTTCTCAGCAGCAAAGCAATTTACTCTCGTTACTCAACCTACAACGCTAAGAGCATTTTTTCTCCTCAAAGTCATCTGGAGGGATGGGTAAATCAGACCGGGTTAAAAACAACAACAACAGCAGCAAAGAAGAATTACAGTGCTCAATTTTCAGAGAGACAGGAGTAAACCTTTTAGCAGGACGGATTAGCTCGTGGTCCCTCTGAGCCCACGTTTCCCAGGGAAGCTGCACGCCTGGGATTGAGCACGGCTGGCACGGAGACACCACCTACCCTCTGCATGAAAATCCCTCCAAAAACCCAGAGCTCATAAAGCAGGCAACAACCACAACAAAAAAGGCCAAACAGCAAAGGCCAGAAGATTTAAGACACATGGTTTACTTGGTGTACTTGATCCCAAACATTCCTGAAAAGTCCCCAAAGAAAGATGATTACAGAAACTTGCCTGGTGGCTGGGAGAAGAAATCAAAAGCATTGGCATTCCTTATAAAACAACCTGATTCTCCACGTAATTTTCAATAATATTTGTAGCAATTATTTCTAAAACCAGGTATTTTTTCCTGTCTTACAAAAATAGGAACAAGTTTATTTCAAAAATGCCAATTTAAACACATTTTTATGAGTTTACACCGTGCTATTTTTCATCTTTCTTTACTCTTTGAAAAATTATGAATAGATGATGCAGTGTTTCCCCTATATTTAACTCACCCTCAAACAGATGATTTACAGTTTATGTTTCAATACTACAAAAACATCTCAGTGTGGACTCATCGCTAAAAAGAGCTCAACTCTCTCTTTTCCTACATTTTACATCCTGCCTCAGGCTGAAGATCTGGGGGAAAAAAAATCAAGCACTGAAGCTTCTTACACTGTTGGACAGTTTCCTTATGGTGGCAGCAAATGCCCCAGAGCATGAGTCATTTGTAACTTCTCCAGGAAGAAACAAACAAAAGATCTATAACAATTTCTCTCAGAAGTTATCCTAACCTCACAAGGAGCAGTTAGGCAAAATGCTCTATATGACACTTCCAGCTCTGATGGCTACAAAAGCCAGGAGAAAATAGGAGATATGACCATTCACCATGTATTTTCCATCTGAACCATCCTTAAAAAGCAAGAGCAGCAGATGGCAGGCAAACTGGGATGGGATTTTTCTTGCAGTGTTTTTTTTTTTTACAGCGATTCAAGTCAGTATTGGTTGTCCAGCTCCCTTTCCTCTCAGCCACAAAAAAAAGATAAATCTCCTTTTGCAAACAGACACATCTTTAGTGGTTAAAGGTGCACACAAGGAAGCAGAGGCAAAAATCAGCTGGTCTGGTAATAACCATCCTGTACTAGAAGTTCCCTGCGAAGCGCTGTGAAGATGCTGGCACAAAACCCTGCACTGCATATTGCTGCAGCATAATTAATTAAGCCTGACAACACCCCTGTGAAATACAATAGGTCTAACCACTAAACCAAATCATCCTTATAAACATCCAAATGTCAGCAAGTGAATTTATGTCAGACTTACTGTTCAATCACAGGGGGAAAAAATCACATATAGATTAAAAAAAAAAAAAAAAAAAAAAGCTCTTTACATTAAGCAAAGCTCTTTTATATTTTTGAATAGCAATAAAGAAATCAAAGGTATGACAGCCTTTTACAGGGATAACACCTCAGAACATCAGCAGATAAATCTTGGAAGAGGTAAGAAGTATTATCAGGATTTCCAATTGCAGAACCAGACAGTGCACTTGAGAATACTCTGACACTATTCATAAAATATTATACCTATTAATCCATAATGAAAATCTAAATAATTAAAATAAACCAAAATATCATTAATATCAAGATTTTGATAGTTGGTTAGGTGGTGAGGAAAGCACACTTTTAAAGATTGTTATGCCTTTAGGATCAGGTATCCGTTACAACACACACCGAGACAAACACAGACATATGCTCTAAAAGTAATTCCAGCTTGATTCTTTATGACTTTAGCTTGAAGGATTTTATTTTCTGTATAATCTTTAAAGTGGAAGTGCATTCACTAGCCGCTGGCTGCACTGTTTATCATAAAGTCAGCTCACTTAGTGCTGTCCAATTAAAATAAACTACAGCTGCAATGGATCACTATTTTTCTAAGTATCTGAAAATATTCCTGCAAAGCCCAACCTCCAAAAATAAAACATAAATGAAAAGCAACAGTTCACTTGGCAACCGTCTAGGAGAGGATGTTTTGACATTATTTTCATGTTATTAAACGCAGATTTTCCACTTAAAAACAAGAAGCTCCTGTCACAAATGATTTATATATTGAAATACTTTGTATGACATAAGAAAGGCATGTAATGGCTTGCTGCTGTAACCTTTTAAAATAAAATATAAGAATACACACAGTATATTATTTCTTTGATACTTTAACCATTTTGCTGTTTATTGTGACAGACAGCATTTCAGTGCTAGCCAATATAATACAGTAGCATTAAATAAAATGTCCAAGCTCCATCTGACTTCAAATACACTCACTTAATTTTAAATTATTTTTCCTCTACTGCTCTCTTCTAGTTCATGCCTGGGAAAATGACAGACTATAAAACTCATCTTTTAACCAACTACGGTTTCAAAATTATTTATTTACGTAAATTTGGGAAAACCAGGGTCTCATGACATGTTTGTATGCTTCATTTCAAGCATGATGAAAGAACAGAAAATAAAATACAAACTTTTTTTCTTTGGTACTGACTTTGTTCTAGTTCTTCCAGACATCGACTTCTAAACTCAGGCTGCCACCAACAGACAGCTCACAGACAAGGGAAGCTGATCCTCATCTGCAATGCACAATGTGAGGCAGCAGAAAGGCCCCTTCACTAAACAGCAACTAATGAATGTACATAGAATAAAAACAACGCAAGTTTTCTCTGCTGTGTAAAGTTGCTGCTTAGATTTCCGGGTGGGCAGTCCTACAGAAATTACACAAACGTCTTCAAATGCCTATAGAAAGTCTATAACCAAAAGAAGATTTTGCGTGGCTGGAGATGCACAAATTTTCTTACAGACAATTTCTAAAAGTTAGGCTGTATTTACCTAAAGAACAACACTGCACCTTTAAGAAAATGTTATTTTTCCTGAGGCCCTATCAAGGTAAATTTCATCAGTATTCAAAGAATGAGCAAAGCACTTCAACAATTTATTTCAATAAAAGAAGACTTAGCTGAAAGGAGTATAAATGATGAGAACTTGCTTTAAACTGATTTATTCCCTGCAGCAATAAAAGGAATGTTTCTTCACTCAGCTGTTTAATATGCAAATATGCAGAGCATCCAGCTTCTGACAGCACATCATTAATAAAACCTTGCACTAAGCAGAGCTCCCGATATTTCATCCTGATGAAAATACATGATGATGATTTTAGACTGTATAATTTCAGAGTTGGAACAATGTACTTCCCAGTGATGGAAACTCAGCAATCCACAGTTCTAGTGTGGATTTTTTAATAAGTTAACCTATTTCTGCACGAGGGAGACGTTCTGTTTACAAGAATGGTGAATACAAGAGAATCTCATCACCAAACCCTCTCAACTGGAAAAACCAAACCTTGCTTTGGGAAGCAGCACCAAAAGAGAAATGTTATTTATAGAACACCATAACAGATGATTTTCTTTTTTAATCAACTAAGTCCTCTCTTATTTACCAAGTTGAATGTACTTCACCTGTACTTTTCTCAGCCACTGTACTCTCTGACAGATATGCAGCAAATGTGTAAACTAAAGCCATCCCTTAAAATAAAAGAAAGGAAAAAAAAAACTAACCAGCAGTTTTACTTCTTTACCTCATTAAAATCTATGAAGGAGAACTCCTAGATGTGACCATGCTCTAGTATACTACCTGAGGTTACAGCCAAAGAATGTACATGCTTTCTTCTTCATTTCTTGTGCTAGAACTCTTATACTATTTCCAAAGCAGTTTTCTAAAAGGTTAAAAACTATCAAATGTTTGAAATAGGGAAAGTAATATTTGTCAGTGCTTTGCTCTGGAGTCTTTCCAGTCCAAAGCTGGAAATTGGAGGCTGTACAGAATTGTTAATTTTTTAAGTGTCCCTTTGTGCAGAATTGATCCTCAGAGGTGACAGAGAATGTTCATTTCTCCACTGAATTGGTGCCCACACAGAAAATGTTGATCACTTTGCAATAGGAATATCTGAGGAACACTCATTTGATTCAATAGTAGGCAACAATTAACAACTTGCTATGAAGTCTTGATGGCTTTATTTTGGCTGAAATACACTGTTTTCCCACTGAATGTGATAGGTCAAATATAAAGAGTGACCCCTTCTACACTGCAAGAACAACAAAAAAAAAAGACTTTGTGTTTTAATTCAAAAATATTTCTACCATGAATCAATCATTTAGTGTATTTCAAAGAAGTTTGAAGGATTTTCCTTTGAATCATTTCCCACTGGGTGCCTAGGAAACAAAACATCTTCAGGGCTAAATTTCAGGGGAAGTCTTGCAGGTTTTAGTAAACTTCTCCAAGCCGGTACTTTACATGTTTCTGTTTTCTGTGCGTGGCAATACTCCCTCATAACTCAAATGGGATTAACCAATTAAACATTTCCCAGTAGTCTCTAAAATAGCTGCTCTTGGCATGTTTTTTGCATGGAACAAACCTCAGCGGGAGGATATGATAGAAATCTTGCACTATTTAAATATAGAATTGGGACATCAAAGAAAGGGTTGTATTGAAATAACATGGATAATTAAGGAAGTGGAGAACAGTAATAACTGATTTACATAAAATGCTAATAAGCCTCTTGACTTGTTCGGCAATTTCTGCTTTAGGCATGGCAACTGTGGGTTCAAATTTGTGTACTAATTTTATTTTAGTATTTTCTTTTCCTTCCTCTTTCTCCCCTTATTTTTTAAGCTCTCTACAGCCAGGCCAGTCTGTACCTGGATCCAAACCACCTTCAAAACAAAACTCCATAAGAATATTAACTCCTGTGAAAGTTTGGTGCACGTTTCCATCCACTCAGGCACACAAAGCTCAAAGTGTAAAGACCCTTAATTACTTGTCTGCATGTGTATGGATTCAGATTGCATCCCTTCTAGTTTAGCTCACTTTCATGTCATGCTGAATAATGTGCTACAAACGATCAATGACATATTAAAAATGTTAAACGCTCTTCACAATTAGCAGGGCTGAGGAAGTTTGAAAGCAAGTGGAGTGTGCTTGGCAAGGATGCATCTCCGTGGTGCTCTGCTCCTTGCTGCTGGCATGGGATGAGGAGGGCACTGCACCAGCACAAGAGGTTACAGCTATTTCACACTGCACCCCTGTGCCATTTGCCTCTGCAAAGAAATTACAAGCTCTGAAATTCTTGTTTTATTTCACTCTCCTCCCGATCTCTGCTGGCAGTGCTACAGCAGCAGTGGCTCTGAGATGTGAATGTGAATGAGTGTCTGAGCTGTTCCTTCAGGACATGTCTGCGTATTGACCTTCAGCTTACCCTGTTTCCCTGTGAGCCCTCTAAGCATGATCCATCGCTTTCTCAGGCCATTCTCCCTTCACCCCATTGATGGGTTTCAGAGCTACTTAAATTTCAAAGTCCTGATGCGTTGCAGCAGTGGCCAGGGCTCAGCTTTGCTCACTTATAGATTGTACAAGGTCACAATAAGGGAAGGGGAAAAAAAAAAAGCCAGAGCATTTATCAGGATGTATTGCTTTACTTTTTCTATCCATCACAAAGGCGATGATTCTATTTTAGTGAAAATCCATTGAACTCAGATCAAGTCAGATGGCTGTTATCATTGGAAACTCAAGAGCTGTCACACCATAATCGGTACAAATGAACACTGAAACGTGGGGCTTGAGGCCGCTTAATGGTCTTTAGTGAATTTTTTTTTCTGTTGCTTTTTAAACACCACAAAATCATTTTACTTAAGTGATTTCAAATTGAGAACACTAGGATTTTGTTACACAAGCACAGTTGATTCAATTATAGATGATCTGACAGCTACTGTGCAATTAAATGTTTTTTTGCCAGTGTGCCCTCTCCTCCACACCAGTACACAGGTGTGGACCACCCAGATAAGCACAATAATTTCCCTCAAAGCTATTCTGATTCTGGCCATCTTTTGTCATACACTTTCCACTCATAGTAGGCCACACCACCATGCACTTTTAACAGGAATTTCTGCACCAATATTGCTCTGTATTTTGGGAAATGAATTTTGGTAAAGCTCCCTTGTTCTAGAGCTACTCCTGTGAGAAGGGCACACAGGGAAAGCAAAAGTCAAACTTCATTTCTCTTTCTGCTTCACAAATACCTTAGTACCTTAATGAGTATTACATTTTGATAAAGTATTGGACATCTACACCATATTTAAAGGCACCCCAAAACTACATAAATATGAAATTAATGGATACTATTTAGTATAATTACAAGTGTGTTCGAATTGCATCAGAAACAGAGTACAGGGGGAGTGCAAAGGAGCAGGGTACAGCCATCGTACCTGACAGGGAGCTTATTCCTCCCTGCTGTCCAAACATGCTAATTATTCTCATATTTGGGCTTCATTCTACTTCCTATCAGTTGAGACAGACTCACCTTCCACTTGCTTGTTTTCATTTCATCACATAAGAAAGAACAGCTATCCCAGGTTCTAGGGGACCTTGACAGATAATTAAAAATGCCTCTCTAATTAAGAGAAAAATAGCAACAGATGACAACTTTGCTCCACAAACAAGCCGTTCCACAGAATTTCTATTTTCCTACAGAAATCCCATAATAAAATAATTGCCATCCACTTTTCAAAAGTGAAAAAAAAAAAAAACCCCAACCCATCCCACTTCCCACACAAACTCATCACCCAGACAGATTTACAGAACTTATTCAAAGTAAATATATTCTTTACAAGTACTGGCAAATCCTCACCATGAGCACCCCTCCTTCACCACACCTACAGAAGACACCAAAGGAAAGACATGATTGTTATGTAGGAATGTCCTAAGCTACCTGGAGCTTTTTATTGTCTTAAACTATGTTTAGATCTTGGGGTCTGACCTCCTCCCATGGAGCTGGAACACATTTTAAGATTTAAGTCACCTGCCACTGCCACATTCCTGAGGCCCTCCAGTCACAGCAGCTCCAAGGCTGTTCTGTACAGTTTCAGCTTCTAGTGAAGTGCAAAACTGAAACAAGTATTTCATATTTTGCCTGAACAAAGTTTCCAGGCAAAGCCACAGGGAAGGAACACAGGCCTGTAGATCCTCTCTGTGCTCACCCACGAGTGTTTCCAGAGACCTGGATAAGGGCATGGTGAAGGCTGTGCACAAACTCTTGAGGAGCCCCTGCAACACTCCCACAGAGAGGCATTAATAAGCTTTAGTGTAATGGAGGATCAACCCCTCTGCTCTGTGCTTCAAGGAGCAGAAAATCTTAAATAGGCTGGTATTACATCTTCAAATTTCCTTTTCTAAACATTAAGACAAATACAATTTTGGCAAGTTAAGTTTAAAATAGTGTATTTTTCTTTAATGAGAAAACTATATCTTAACCTCCAGTCTAATAAAGAAATGATGATAATTTTTGTGGATATTTTTAATGTAGCAAGCAACATTTCACAGACCTTTAGCTGTAGTCACCTGTGCCTATACTGCACTCTCAGGGGAAGTCATACAACACAATAAAAGCTGTGATATGATGCATTTTCATCAGTGAAATATGCTGGACAGATAACTGATTTCCTCCTATATTACAGATATAATACCTGTAATGTTATATCCAGCAGATATCCAAAAAGAGGTAAGAGCTTAAAAATATGCTTAAAGTGCATAGACTGAAGAATTTTTGCGTTGCTGCCTGATTTGCACGATAAATCAAGACATCTCACTCCCCTTGCTGCTCCTTGGTCCCACATTTGAGGCCAGACGTAATTTTTTGAAGAAAGAATTACTATCCTTTGGTGATTTTTGCTGGATACAAAATTCACTGCAACTTCAGCACCTCTGAGGTGCTTTTCCTTTGCTCATGTGTCTATAAGGCAGCAGTGGTGGTGGCTGTGGCCAGTGAGGTAAAAGAGCTGACACCTCTGCTTGGGCAGGGAGCTGCTGGACTGACTGCACCTGTGCTCAAAGCAGGACTGACATTACATGTCCCCATCCCAAATAACAGCTTTATATTCAATTCCATCCACTGGAGATGTCAGTAAGGGAAACAAGGTTATGTAGCAGCAGCTACCATATTTTACCTATCTATATAAATACATTTAAACACGTGGGGAAATAAGGTTAGGGGAATGACCTTGAGGTATGGACTTTTAGGCTAGAAACCCTCACATAACTTCAGCTTCAACAGTGAAAAGGAGAGGAAAAACAGTGCCTGATACCAACACATCTACTCTAAATATCCTGGGGAAAGAATTAAAGCTGTTATGTGCTCTAACACAGCCCCTGTCTGTGAACTGGGAATGCTTTTGTAGTGAGCTGCCTCACAGAGCAGACTAGCTTCTTAATAACTGGATGTTGGGAGAATTGAAGCAAAACTTTTATCTTTACTATTAAATCTCCCTTTTCAGCCGCTAAGCTCGCTCTGAAACAGCGCAACAATGCTGCTATTAGGTAAGCAAGGGACAGAGTGGATGCAAATCCCCACTGAATTAACGCGCTGCTCCTGAGTCAGCGGTGGGCCTTCCAGCCCCGACCTTGCCAATCAGCATGTCTGGTTTTTTCCCATTTCCCAATGGCTCATCTTCCCTCTGAAGGAATCAGCCCCACTCTAAGGCACCTCTCCAAATTAGCGCCACAAACCAGGGTGGGTTTTAGTGTCTAATTAGCATTGCTAGAGAGTGTCCATTTTTTTATATAACTGCCAGGATATTTAGAGGAAGCAGATTAAAGAAGGTGCCCCTATAAAATATAGGGCTAGTCTGTATCATCAGCTAGTGAGATGAAGGCACCTAGCCCTGGCTCCTCGCCAGTTCTGGTTAGCAGAATCAGGGAATGAACTTGGGATCCCTGTGTGAATAGATGCTAATGCGCCGGTGAAAGGTCATCAAAGCAGTCGGACTCCACATCCTGCAGAGGTGCTGGAGTCTCTCATTCCGCTGCTATCTTTTGTCCCCATCCGGTTTACCTAATAGATGATCCTAACAATTCACATTGGCAGTCCTTTGTAGTGTAATGAACACTGTGTGGTCTGATGAATGCAGCCACCGCACAGAAAACGTCAGTTCTTTCATTAAGAAAACCTTCCCAAGTTCATTGTATTGAACCAGCGCTCCAGCTATTAGGCTGATACATGACACAGTCAATTCCAGTTACACTTTAAGTGACTATTCATGTTCGGCGAATTCAATTTTTAAAGCTAATTTATATACGTTTAGATATTTTTATGAACGCGCATTTCTTCTAACTTACGTGCCTTTTCCTGAGCTTTCTGTTAATAACGGGGGAAGGGAAATAATATTTGCCAGCAGATCCTGAAAATGCATAACTTATGAAAAAGACACTGAAAACCAAATAAGCAGCTTTCTGAGAATATACTTCAACAGAATTCCAAATTACTTGTTAGTAAAAAGAATTGCAGTGCGTGCATCTATTATTGTTAAATAAAATATCTGCATTAAGTCGTTTTTAAAATAACTTGTTACTCCACATTTATGTCTGAGAGCTCATTTTCTGATATTAGCCAATACAGTACCTTCTTTTATATAGTACTGCAATTAGGGGCATGTAAACTTTTAAAGCAGGTAATTAAAAAAGTTAAACTATTGCTGCTGCTGGACAGAAAACATCAGTTCTTTCATTAAGAAAACCTTCCCAAGTTCATGGTATTGAACCAGGGCTCCAGCTATTAAGCTGAGCAATGACACAGACAATGCCTGCTATGGTATCAATTCAATTTAAGCATTTTTTTTGTGATCACTGGATGCCTTTCTGTAGTTTCTTTTAACTGACTTTGTTTATTGATAATTATTAGAGGACCACTGGTTCCAAAAGATAGGCATAATTTCATTGCACAAATCCTCTGCAGTTACCAGTAGCAGCAGCTTTCCTGTACACATCATGCCAAAGTCTCTGAAGCCTTTAGAGTGTGCAGAGATCATGATACAGTTCTCTAGAAATAAAAAATACATACCATCTCTTATTACATCATTTGGATATTAAACAACAGAAATCTAGCTTTCCACCCACATATTAAAAAAACCAGGTTGTTTACTTCTTTTGAAATATATTTTAAAAATGTTTCCATTAATGTGGATTTGTTTTAAATTAAACTGTCAGGTCTACTTTCCTGCATTGAAAAAAAATATTACATCTTGATTTTACCAGGCTTAACATACTTATGTACTAAACGTACTAAAGCTCTACTGTTTGGAAAATAAAAATACCTTTCTTAATACTGCATTTCATAAGAGAAATTACAATTATGGGATGCAGGGACTTTGTGGCTTGATACGTTTTGCAAGCAGAGAAGGGGGATGCCCTTCAAAGTTAGAGGGTAATCATTATTGACCTTGTGCATTCAAGACAGCATAGCAGGTTTCTATATAAAGAAACTTGCAGAGAGGTCATTTAAAGCACTGGTGAAGAGACATAAAAAAGGAGACAGGACAGAATACAGCCTCGATTAAGCAAGTTAAAAAATTAACTATAAACAGACTTGGGAATTGAAGACAAAAACAAAAGAACTTTTTTTTCCAACTGTCATGCAAATTTATGGTTCTGTATTAAGTGTTCACTATCAGATAAGCAGCCTTTACAATGTAATTATTAACTTTTACAGGTTCTGTAAAGTTTTTTTTCTCTTCTTTCCCTACGCATAGCCCGAATACTTCTTGAGCATTGAACAAAAGTGCACGTGCTTAGGGCTGGCTCTCAGCAAGCAGGAATTGGGGTTCTGGTCTTCCCTGCTTTACTCAGTCACAGGGTGTCTGCAAATCTGTCTGTGTTTGAATTTACCTGTCTGCAAAATAGGTACAATAAAACCAGCTGACATCTCCCCAGGGTTATATGACACGTAGTTTGGCACTTCAAAAAGCACACTTATCAGAGCATTTTGAAATCATTGAATGAAAAGCATTATGTAATGAAAAATAAATTACTTCTGTATGATGAGGTTGTTTGGAAAATGTTCAGGCAATATGCTCTGGTTAGGAATATTGAAACACCTGGGATACACAATGGATAGGTTTACTATGATTTTTTTCTTTCAAACTAAATTTTAAAATAAGCTGCAACAGAAAAAAGGTCCTATTGTCAGGCACATCCCACTCCCATTTAATTAAATCAATCATCATTATTATTATTGTAAGTAATAATAAATTTTCCTTTCTAGATAAAGAATACAGAAAGTGAAAGAGAAACTGAAATAATTAGACTGAGATCTTCCATTTTTATTTCTATAAACAGAGAAGACATGAACCTGCTGACCTTTCTATGACTTGTGCTATTTTTCTTCACCCTACAGCCTCACGATGGCTCTCTGAATTTGCCCTGGTTAGGCAAAAAACTCCCTTTTCTACTGGGTCTTTCACCACCAGAACAGCAGCCTACCATGCAGGCAGGAGGCTGCAATCTCAATGCACTGATACCCTCCACTAGAAAGAGTCAATCATTTTCACTAATGGGTGCCCACTGTGTCCCTGGAATAATCCTGGAATAATGACTGTCCTGCCCCTTCAACTTCCCCTCCCCTGGCAGCCGATAGCGCACAGCTTCCCAAAAATATGTTTCATTTTCAAGGGATAGATTTATTACAGCCCTGTTATCACATTCAAACCCTTCCTGAAAAGATAAAAAATAAGAAAGACCTTACAAGAAGATGTTGTAGCAACAGCTAAATCATAAATGTTTGATAAGGAATGGCTAAATCCAGACAAATAACTGTTCAATCCCGCTTTGTATTAGGCAGATAAAGTCATACAGGAAATCAGTGTGATCTACTGAAATGAAAAAAAGTCCAGCTTAGGGACTATATGGTGTTATAGAATATGTGACATTATAAATGGGCTGCTTCCATAAGTGCTGTACAATGAGAAGTTGCATAGTTTTTATTTATTTTTGTGCTTATGAATGTAAAAGCAGGACGTGAAAGTCGCTATTTGTCAACAGGGCAAATGCGGGCAGCAGTGAAGTAGGTGAGTATTTATAACCTTTTTATTTTCCCACTCCTGAAGGGAATACATAATCCTCTCTAGGGATAAAAGGATCTTCAGTCACCCACTAGCCCAGGGCTCCTTTTTAACAGAGGCTGACAGATGTGCTAAAATTATAAGTGAAGTGTTGTGATGTTGACTCCTAAAGCAGCGATCATTAAGGCTGAAATTAGTATCCCCTCCCAGCCATTCAAATGCTGAAAAGTTCTGACACCAGGCGTAATTGGACAACTTTACCTAGTGGGGATAGCATTACATTTTATCCTACTGACTTCTTTCTGCCTTTTGCATCCCTGCTCCAATTTAAATGAAGCAAAACAACTTTTATACATCTTTCACTTACACAAAACAAAACAAAAATCTGCTTATGCAGAAAGACATCTCAAAAGCAGACATATGAGTTCACAACTACATACACAAGTAGTATTGTTTAAGGCTATACTATTTCAGCTGACAACAGTATTTTAAATAAGATGCAGTTAAAAAAGAGACTGAAGGAAAATATAAACAGATGTCCTAATATGTATTAGCATCTGTTGAAAGGAATTTCATTTGAAAATGTAAAATACACTTCACTTGCTATATGTTCTAATTAGTTACATGCAGTGTTAACATACTTTAATCTTCTGAAGTAAAAGGCTCCCCTGAATTGGATTTATGTATATATACCTGGATATATTTCTAGCAAGTATAGCAGTTGCTAAATGGCAGTAAGTGCTAAAAGATATAAGCAATCCACACAATTAGATTTCAGGTCATTTAGATCAGTGTGAACTAGAAAAACATGTTAATGTGCTATACACACTGCCACTTCCTCACATATTGCTGAGTTTGACACATTAACTAATGGACCATCACCTGACAAATACGGGATGTGTGTGGATGAATAAAGTCTCAAATTGTCTCCACTGGCACAGACCAAGATTTTGACAATCACACAAACCCAGCAGTGCCCATGCACCATTGCACTATTCTTGTGCTGTGTGCCAAAAGAGGAAAGTCTACGATTTTACACAGTCTATCTAATAGAACTTCCTTCTTTAGTTTATGAGAAAACCTTAGATGGACCTCAAGGCCCACACTATAATATAAACTATTGGAAAGCTGAGTGTGAAACCTGACCAGTACATTAAAATAAAATCAAATCCAATGTTTGTGAACATGTAACACTTTGCTATTGAGCTAGATTCAATTCCTAAAGGCTGACGAGCACATCTATTCCTGGCATGAACAAAGGACGTGTTAATGCTGGGGCTCTCCCAGAGCCTGTGCTGTACACTGAGTCACCAGCTCCCACAACCCCACTAAGCCCTGGCCCTCATCTTTCAGCTGAACTCTGCATTTTCCTTCATCTGCACTGGGCTCCTGCCCATCTCAGCCCAACTCTGCTGATGCCCTACACCCCAAAACCTCCACCACATTACCTGGCTGCACATCCTGTGCAGGACATCACACACACATCAGGCTGCTGGGGATTTACTGAGCTGATGCACGAATCTTCATTTAATTAAGGACAGGAGAAAGGTGAATGTGCACAGCCACGTTGTGCCTTGGCCCTGCAGCTGAGCTGGTGGGGGCTGAACTAATTGAGAGTTTTGATCATTAGTGACTCAGTCTCAAGGCAACCAGGGGCCCACAGCATTCTGTCCCCTGATGTTCAACATGACTGAATATAGGGTTTCTCACACTGAAAATCAGCTGACCCAGCCAGCACAGCCTCTTCCTAAATGCTTCCTCCCAATTTTGAGGCCACTAAGCACTTCAGGAACATGAACATAGGCTTCATCAGGATGAGCAAAGGCTGCACGGGTGCTGTGCAAAGAACAAGGGAAAGATCCCTGCATCTTGGTGTGGAAGACATTCCTGCTTGTTCATCTTGTAAGTTCTTTGACTTCTTCTGTCTCTCTAAAAATGTGTCTGGTCAACTCCCCTTCTGTAAACTTCAGTGTTATCCACCAGACGTCTGGCCTGGCCATCACTGCTGCCCCATCAGAACTTACTTCTCATCCAGGCTCTACTTCTAGACTTCTATTCTTATGTATTTCTGCCTGCTTTGTTGCCAATTTTTTCTTTTCACTGTAAGGCTTTAACCCAACACGTACACGAGAAGGTTCAACCTACAATTACCTCACCCCTTTTCTCTCTGCCCCTACACTCATTATGCTGAGCACCTTTGCTAGAAAACTTGCCTTTTCACAACAAATTCCTCCTTTCTTCCTCTAATACTGTAGTCTGTCTATAGAGAACTCTTAAATTTAATCCAGCTTATCCTGATTTGCTATCGACATGTCTACACTCACCCTAGATCGACTTCAAGATAGTAATTTTCATTGATGACTTCCTAAATTTTCAAACAAGCATTTTCATGCTTTCTTTTATTCTGCTTACAGATATGCCCACAAGCACTGGCAATATTATCTCATTATCTTTCTTCATAATCCACATTAAAAATCTTCTTTTCTTTGGTATCTAATCTTTTCTTTGGCATCAGAAAAATATCATGCCTAAAAACAGGGCCTACCTTATTGATTAATATTATCTCATTATACGCTTGTTCTTTTTATCTATCTGTATCTCTGACTTTTGATTAACACTTAAATTTTAAACAGCACGGACATGGAACAATCTTTTTTGGTTGATTTTGCATATTTATTAATATGGCTGGGTCCTTATCTGTGACTAACAATCTAGGCACTGCACTAGCAATAATTATCATCATCTTGTTTTTCCTTCTTTGTTGATATATAAGCATGTAAACTGGATTTTGTTTTCTGGGTGAGATTGCCAGGGATGATTGTTAGGAGTTCTGCTTGAAGAAGAAACTCGGGTGCTTTAAGTAATCATTTTCAGACTAAAGCTTGTACTCATTGGGGGTTTTTAATGGAAATTAGGGATGGAAAAATTTTCAGTGTAACTGTCAGGAAAAATGGTTTGGAAAGTAATAATTAGAATTACTTTCTGTTCTGTCGTCAGATAAGCAGCTTACACATGATTTTTTTTTAGCAAACATATTGTAAGAAAGTGAAAGAAAAACAAACTGCAAAATGTGCTTGTATCTGTTTCAACAAGGACACATGAGCATAATGCACCAAAGTGACAGTCAGGCTCCAGGTAAGAGAGAGAATGTGAAATGTGAACTCCCTGAGACAAAGCTTCCAAGGATGAGAGTTCAAATGCCACAGAACCCTAGTTAAGAAGGGAAGCACCAGTGTTCTGCTCCCAAATCTTTATGAATTGGACATATTAAATCATGTAGCCTGATGCCAGCACAGGATTAAATTCTAATACCTTGGTATGCTCTAATTCTATTAGCAGGGAATGAAAGGGGAACAGAACATGCAAACATTACCATGACTGTATAAACTGAATCTTTATTTAGATTGGGAATTATTTTAAGGAGGTCTGAAGTCCTGATTTCCTTGCACAAAATCTGGGGTGTGAACCTGAAGAATTAGCAAAAGAGCAGAAAACCTTGAAAACAAGCTGATTGTGACAGTACTGTCAAGAAGAAAGGGAAAATGCAAATGAAATAGACATTTTCTAAATATAATTTAATTTATAAATAAGACTTCACATCACAGATTTGTTTATCCTCATTTGGTGATAATTGTTCACAGCAGAATATATCAGAAAATTCTATAATAGGAACTACAGCCAGGAAATGTTAAATAATTAATCACCCTCCCAGCCACTTGCATTTCTGTTGATATAAATGACCGTATAATTCCAAACCCAATTATCACTACTTAGCCATTCCATTTTGTAGTTAAAATCCCACAAAATTAAAGTGCATCAATTGTTAATGGTAATAGACCAGACAAGGGATTAAAGATTATTTTAATGTTTATTTCCTGTCAGGAGGTTTTTTTGGCAGGAAGCACTATAGACAAAAGGCTACATTAAGATGAGATTCATACAATGTATTTAAATCTGCTAACTTCTAAAAGCCTTATGGTATAATTACTTGTTTAATCTACTTGTTCCCTGAAGATACCAATGGGGGTTTATCAAGCCAACTTTACTATATCTGCTTCATAAGAAACCAAAACATTCTCCTTAACTGCAAGTTTAACAAAAATGGAATTCTAACAACAAACTTGAAAAATGAATGAACTATGCAAAAATACGAGGGGAACCAGATTACTATCAGGATTTTTTAATGTCATACTCTGCTTGGTTTATCTCCTGTTACTTCTGGCACTATGAATTTGCATACAAGATTGGTCTTTGTATCCACACTTTAAACAAGCACTTTAATAACAATAAAACTTCAGTAATTACAGAACCTTCTTTTGCCTGCCATAAAATGATGACTTTTGTCCACTCTTCAGAAAAGTATTTATGCATCTGTGTTTATATGGAGACAACAATTAGTTTAAAGATTACTTTGCTGTCTTAAACCGGTTTTTTTGCTTTTATCATTAGGTATTGTCAGCAAAATTGACAAAAGTACTTCATTGCATTAGCACAGTGACTAGAACTCTGTAGAACTGTGAGAGCCTAAGGGTTTGGGGAAGGGCCTTTACAGTTCAGTGTTTCAGTGGGCAGCAGGAGTGAGCTGAATTTTATGTGCTTCAAAAGGTTATTCACCTGTATAAAGTTACAGACAGGTATCCATAACCTGGGTCTGCTGGGATGAAACCATCAGATCTGAATAAAGCAATAACTGTGCTGGTTATTTCTGGCTTACACTGACATCACCCTGCACACAACCTCATTCATCTCCTTCTATCCCTTTTCTGTATAAACAGAAATCTACACAGGGACTAAATAGGAAAACTGAGCAGGCAATGTTTGTGTTCTTGTGTTCCCTGCCTATTCAGCAATGTTATCCACTCCTCAAAAAATCTATGGACAACTTATAGCACAGGAACATTACAGTACTTCATATCCTCATTTATTCTTTTTCTCCAGGAAACTCTTGTCCTGCATTTACCAAATGACATAAACACTAAATCACGACACAAAGAACACAGTGCATAAATCACCTCATATTGGGACAATGACAGATTTGTTTCCGTGTCTGTTTCAAACATTTCCTTAGGTGTACATTCAGTGTTTGGCTAAATTTACCTCTTATTATTTCTCCTCTCTCCTCTCCATAGGTGAGGAAGCCAGCAGGGACAGGTCTGTGGCACTGACACTCCTGTGCTGCACAAGGAGCAGCTTTACAGCCCAAGAGATTCTTCAGGAGGGCAGTGAAGAAGCTCCTTTCCAAAACCAGGATTGTCCAGCAATGATAATTTGTGAGCAGTGAGTTAATTACATGCCCAGCGGTGATAATAACTCAAATTCCATCTGACACAGGTATTACAAAAGAAGCCTCTAACTGAGACTCAAAAGCTAATTGTTCATCCTGGAGCCCCAGCTGTTACAGGAGATCACATTGGGCATGTTTGGCAGAAAGGAGCACTGCAGAATTAAAACTGGCATGTCAGGAACTTTTCCCTTGCTTTGCTTGACATGCAGCCTCCACCAAAAAATAAAAACCAAATAAAACCACTGACACTCACAACAAAGTTCAAAGTCCATATCTCTTCTGAGATTTGTGGGAGCAAGTAGACATGGTACAGAAACCCATTCCATAACCTTTCACCAACATAAAATTTACTGTGAATAAGGCCCTAAAACTCTACGCTCAGCCTTGATTTAAACCTGTGAACACAAACCTCTCAAGAACATTTCCATTCCAATAAATACCTCTCCTTGACATGATATGCTAATCATTTGGGTCCTAGGGGAGATTAAATACCCCAGCCACAAGCAAGCTCCAGCACAACACTCGTCAGGACAGGATGTGGCCCAAAGTTATTTTATGTAGCAGATTTAAGGTGCTGTTTAAGTTAAATGCACACCAGCCACCCCTGTTTCTCTCCCCCAAACACTTCTGCTGTGGTAAAGAGCAAAGCAGGTTTGGCTTTTGAGACTGAAAATTCCTCTGCAATTTTCTATGCTATTCAAGACTTTATCAATGAGAAGAATTAATCTAACTCACAAAAACGAGACTTCCTTCAGAACTCTAATGTTCTGTATCTTTTATTTTTAAATTGCAACATTAATAATGGTCTCAGGAGCAAGTGGAGAAAAGGTATGAAATATATGCCCCCCTTTATAGATTTCCTGTTTCTGCAATTTCACTTGAAAAATAGCAGTGCCCTGCCATCTGAAGCTTCCAGTTTGTTTAACTCCAAGCAAAAGACAATTAAACAACTTACAGTATATGGTCATAAGACTCTAATTGCTCATCAGTGCTCCTTGTTGGGTCAGCTGCCACGATGAGCAGAAGCTTTTTCACTTTCCTACCCCTGCAAGACCACCAGAAGTTCCTGACCATGGCAATGGCCTCGTGATGAGAAGAAAATATTTCACAAACAAAAGAAATTTCTACAGGATTCTTCAAATACTGAATTAGCACAGAGTAAAAGGAAGAGACTTCCAGTGTCTAGGACAAAACATCCTTTTACCATTTTTTCTTAGAAGTCAAGGAATTAATATTTATCTTTTTTGTTTGTTTTCTCACAGTTTCTTAAAATTCTCCCATTTACTATAAACTTTTTTTCATGATTCCTGCAAGCAAAGTTATATCCTGAAATTTATATCTTAGGTTATCCTCTTCAACACAGAAGTCTTATGTAAGAAGTATGATAAAATATCAGTATAGTAATAGAGAGTGATATATACTTGAAGAATGGAAGTTCAGGTGACCGACAAAGATAACTCGAGCTTTTCAAACCCTGCTTTTGGTAGAAATCACTCTGCAAACAGACTGAGTTCCATCTGTTCAATGCACTTGTGATTTTACTCTCAAAGCCATTCTCAGAGCTGGCCCTATTTTCACATTTGTAGACAACAGACTTGTAGATGTGACCTTCAGAGACCACTATCTGCTCTTTCATTAATGATGCCTTCTACTGTAGGCTGAAACAAGGAAAAAAAACAACAACTTAGCTCACCAATATTCATCTGAAATACTGTAGTTCTCAGTCTAGCACGCTCTCAGGACTGTGTTATCCACATCAAAGACAAAAACACATCATTAGTATCATCTGCTGTAATGGCAGTGCAGGGGAATTCATATTAGTCGTTGCTTAATGGTAATCATGGTAGAATCTTGGCATTAATATGAGAAATATTAATTTTCCGTACTTAAAAGCATAAATGACACCTACATCTCTGCTCAAAGCCAGCTCAAATCACCTGCCTAAATGAAATTTAATTCAAGATTCTTGGTATACCAACATGGACACAGAACTCTGCCTCCATCAACATGATGAGCAGGAAAACAATGCATTTAGGATCAGGTGTCATTTCTTACTGATTCTTTTGGTTCTTTTTGGTATGCAAAAAACTTACTAGTTCTTTTGATTAATGCAAAAACGGAACACAGAGAGTATACATAGTGATAAAATAATACCTGGACAATGGAGCTGAAGAGCAAAAGGATGATGAAAGAAATTACTAGGGAGGGAATAAAACTTTTAACTTGATCTTGATATTCCAATCTTATTAATATATGTACTGGAGACTAAAATAAATTTTAAGCTTCAGTTTAACAATATAGGTTTTGTGGATTTCTTTTTTTTTTTTTTTTTTTTGACAATATAAATAAATCCTTGTATATAAGCTCATAATCAGTACCACCACCATACTGTGAAATATTACTCAAATGCCAGAGCACATTTCTCAGTCTCTCACTGACCTCCAGGTCAAGTTTGCTCAGTGTCTGACTAAAAGAATGTTCTCTGGTTTAGTTTTTGCTTTTCTAAACAACTGCTAGCTCTACGAATTCATTATGGAACTAGAATAAAATCCAGTCCTTTCTTCCATACCCATGTTACCTTAACATCACCAGAGGAAATAAAACACATTTTAGTTACTAAGGTGGGCAGTTACAACAGTGATTCCACACAGACACAGTAAGATAAAAGCTCCTGGTTTTATGTGGTAATCCTCCTGCCTAGAAGTGCCTATTGAGAGGCAGAAGCAGGAAAGAGCAGGAAGTAACATAATTTATTCAGCAAGAACACTATGGGGCAGAAGTGCTGTAAAAAGGCTTTCACACACCCCTCCTGGCTAATTTTCCATTGAAATAAAATTTAGTCTTGAATATCAAATATTTATTCCATTTTTCACACTCTCGTCTTTTCCTCCCTCTCGTGTTTATTTACTTTATAAACATTTCAAATTTATTTTTGTCGAATAAATAAATTAAAATATGAGGAACGTTTAAACAGACAAAAGGCTCTGGGAGTTTTGTTACTAGCAAAGGGAGAAATCTCATGGATGTAATGAGTCAATTACTAACATGGAAATCTGGCAGAATTCCTGCATTTTAGAATCATGGCATGTTTGAATTCACTTCAGTGCATGCAGGTTTTCTTACAAGGTTGATTCTGCAGATTTTATGCAGTTGGCTTTCTTTTTTTTCTAATGCCAGGCCTCAAACTATTACAAGTTCATCAGCAATAACCCACTGACAGCTTTCCCACCTCTTTTATCAGTCAGTGAAGTTATAAATACACCAGATTGTCAAGGAGATACACACTGTAGAACAAATTCCTGGGCATCATCAGCTTCAAACCATGAATTCATCTAAGTTCAACTCAGTCTATTTTACCCAGCAGAGTAGGTAGTGAAATCTCCTTTCAACCCAGAAGACTTTATTTTATAATTCCTTCATCTGGGATTCCAGGAAATGTTAAGATGTTAACTATCTGACAGAGTTCACATCAGTGACAAGTAGTTTATTACAGCACAGGTTTTATTCCCCCATTTCAGGGGACATGGACTTCAGATGAAAAGGTGGAATAATTCTTGCCTCCGTGTGTAAAATCAAGATCAATTTAGTAACCCACTCCTCTAATACCGCATGTGCAAAGAAATAATTTAGACTCCCAGTTAATTTGAGTATTGAACTGAAATTCTGCAGCTGCTTTCTGCCAGTCCTGAAAACAGAAATTAATTTCAATGACCAAGGCGAATGGTGTGCTGCTCTGTCAGGTAATTAGTCACCGTCTTCTGCTACTCAGGGTCTATCACTGTGCTAATCCATACATAAACCCCAGAATTCCCCCAGTCACTCACAATCTAAAGAGCTCTTTAACTACCTATTTCTCCCATTCAGTCCTACCCCAGATATCAGCTGCAAAATGAGCATTCTTTCATGTTTAGCTTTCTTCCTACTATTTACTGCCAGCAGAATTAATGCAACTGATTTACATTTTCTTTTTTCTGTTTGATCAAGTCTGCTGTTGATTAAGTAGAGCTTAAGGGAAAAAATTATACTCCTGCAGCTTTCCTACTTGACTTGCCAGTTTATTAATGAAAGAAGCAAGGATATTGATGGCCCAGAAACTACAAGTGCAGCAATTAAAGGATATGTCCTTCCAAGCTTCTAATTAAAAAAGAGTTCTTTTGTATTAAAAGATATAGTTTAGTGTCATATTTATATCTAATTCTCACTTCTACTGTTTTCCTTTTTCTTTTTTTTTCTTTTTTTTCTTTTTTTCTTTCTTTCTGTTTATTCTTTTTAAACAGAAATCTACTGGGAAAACTTAGTCTTAGGCAGAAAAAAGAAACTTTCCCTGACAACCATTTCTGGAAGCTTTGTTCCCAAACAACAGTCTTAGTGATAAAACATCAAAAACAACTCCACACCCCCAAATCCTTACAACAGTGAAATACCCACTGACACATACCACTCAGAAGGCAACTCTGTAATATTTTTAACTTGTGTAAATTGGCAGAGTCTGTCCAACTCAGATTCAAGAAAACTGAAGATTTATTTTTATACCAGTCCTTTTGGATATATTAGGATAATGAGACTGTTCCTCCTTCTAATATCTTTTTACTTAGTATTTAAATTCTAGATTCACTTTTTTTTTTTTTTCATGTCAGGTATTTACACAAATGATCTCACAGAGGTTTTTCATGCTTCTTATCTAGTCTGGTTTTTGAATTCTTCATTCAGAAACACTTGACACCATAACATTGCCAGTATTTTATTACTCTGCCGAGTCAGTCCCTTGCACATTAATGGCATTCTTCCAACATCAGAACACAAATAAGTAAATGACTCCTGTTTCTGTTTTGTGGTGTCATCTAAATAAATTCAACAGAAGTCTGACATGTTCTGGCTGACTCAAATTGCATGCATGGATTGACTGTCCAGCACCTGTGGAATAAGTGCTAAGGACTCAGTGTCATGGTTTAGATAGAGAGGTATCTGCCACGGAAGATTGGAATTTCCCTTGGAATATAAGCCCCCCTCCTCCCCCTTTCCAAATTATTATAAATTTTCAATTAAAAGTCTGCCAGGCAAAGATTTTGGGAATAGGTATATCTGTTCTTTACTAGGGATATTAAAAAATACAAATGTTGTAGTACAGAAGAATAAGCAAGCAAACAAACAAGATATCCTAGAAAACCCTGACAGAGTCAGAAATACAACCTGACACCCTGTTGGTCAGACTGTTGGAAACAGTCCAAAGTAAGCCCTCCTGGAGTGGCAGATGTGGTCCTGTTGGAAGCAGAGATGATCCTATGGAGCCAAGGGTTCAGAGATGGGTCCAGTCTGCCTTTAGGAGTCCTGTGGGAGCACTGGGTGTCTGGTGACACTTGTGGCTCCTTTTTATCTAGGTGAAAATGGTTGGGCTCCTCCTCCCTGGATAGAGCATCTCACAATAGTATGATGTAATGTGTCCTGTCATTGGTGAGCTTTAATGGCCCATTAACAGAAGATATCTCATGGAGGTAGTGGAAGAATGAACAGAGATAAACAACATTGCACCATCTGATAAGCAACACTGCTCCACCTGTTTTTTAACAGCTGTCTTCTTATCAGAGAAGGCAGTTACCCCCTCCCTAACAGATCAAGAAAAAATCTCCCCAGCTGGGTTTCGGTCACCTCTTTGTTTGAGTACTCTTAAGTATCCAACACTTAGTCTCCTTGGTAACTTATGGGAAAAAATTCTTTAGAGTGAAAAAGGGACAAACCTAACCCCTAACACTCAGTCAGTCCAAAATTCATGAAATCACAGAATGGTTTGTGTTGAAAAGGTCCTTAAAGCAGTTCCAGCCCCCTGCCATGGAGAGGGCCAACTTCCACTACCCCAGGTTATTTCAAGTCCCATCCAACCCAACCTTGGACATTTTCAGGGATCTAGGGGCAGCCACAGCTCCTCTGGGCACCCTGTGGCAGGGCCTTGCCACCCTCACAATAACAAATTTCTTCCTAATAAATAATCTAAATTTAAATCTCTGTCAGTTTGAAGCACCCTGCCTGCTCCACATTCAAAACATCCCACACACAACTCAAAGCACCTCTCCATCCACATACCAAGTACCTCTCCCAGATTTCCAGACAGCAATTACTCATCTCATTTAGCTACTAGATGTCCTGAAATCCCTGAGAAATTATATTAAAAAATAAGCACAGTATAAAAATCATAATCTAGCATCCCATATAAGTAACAACAGGTTCTTAATGCATTGAAAATGACTGTTCCCTGAACTGATGTTCTAGAAAGGAAGTAAAACATCTTTCTGCTCTTGGCCTCTGTCCCTCAGAGCCCAGAGTAGTGAGAACTGTTGTGATCAGATTAGACAGGTAATCTTGTGTATGATCAAATTCCCAGAGGGCAACGATAGCTGTGTATTTAAGGACAGTAAGCTTTTCTTAAAAGAGGTACTAAAGTGAATCACAAAATTTCCCAGAGCTCCCAGCTGGACAAAACAGCAGTAAACAAGAGTGATTCTTCCTTAGGGCTAACAGAGTTAGCAATGCAGCTCTCAGGACAGGTTGTGTCATGCACAATATCACTGCCCACAATTCTCCTTGAGCCATCCCAGACCTGCATCTTTCTGTTTGCCTATTAACCTGAAAAAATCGTGTGGATGAGAGGGGTGGAGTTGTTCCAAGGCACCTTTTGTACTAGAAATTTCTCAATCACTTCTAGTTTAAAGGTGACTTCATAGAAATGGTGACCCTCACAAGTACCACTTGAAAGATACAGAAGCTTTAATCTTTTTCAGTGGAATCAGAAGCTCTTATCTCTCCTCTGACCCTTTTTCCCCTCTAGCCTTACACTCTTGGCACTATTGAAAAGTCAGAACCATTAAGTTGGTGTCAAGTGGCTGTGCTATTCATATTCTATTATAGTCAATGACAATTAACAGTGCCATTCAGAAAAGCCAGGTACTGTATTACACAATTGGAAAATTGATCTTATCTGAGGCTCAAAAAACAGCAATGTTCAGACCTCAACTCACAGAAGAAAAGGAAAAAAAAGAAAGGGGGGAAGTACTGCCTGACCTCAGGGCCACACAGCAAACAGCCACTGCCAGGCTCAGAAACAACCTGAAGAAGTGCCCAAATCTCTGTGTGAATGTAAACTCTGATTTTTATCATCAAGTAAAGTGATGTCAGAAAGAATAGTACAAATTCAACTGAACGCTTGATGATCACCTTCAAAGTTGTTATTGCAGGCAAAATGCAACATCTTAGCATTGCTGACACATCAGAAAACCACGGGTGTGTGTGTCAGTTCCCAGCTCTTTGCAGCACACACCCACAGGCAGAGCCCAGCACCTACAGTGAAATCCTCATTTCTAGCACCTGCACTGAACATCTATTTTCACGAATGTTTTTCCTAGAAAGGAGCACAGGCACATTTTTCTACTAATGAATTACTGGAGGAGAAGATTAACAAACAACTCTCTACTTTTGACAGTGAGACTGTTTTCCTCTCCCAGTGAATCTCAGCATTAACCACAAAACAATAACAATAGTTTGGTTACAGATGAGTCTATCTGCTTTAAAGCATGGGGGGAATTTTACATCACAAAACTCAATTCGTTCACTTGAATTTAACTAAAGTACCTGGGCTAAAACCCTGCTGCACAAAGGATGCATTGTAAAGTCAGGAACAGCACTTGGCACTGCTCCCCCGTGCCACATGCCCGAGGACATTGGCTTTTAGCAGGATCCAAAACCAGAGCAAGTGCTCGTGCATCAGTAAGCCATAATGTCATTTATATTCCCCAATCAAGTACTCACTAACCCTCAAAATTATGACATGACCTATCAAGTCCACATCCTGGAGCAGACTGCAAACTCTGCAGAGTCACTTGTTTAGTTCAAGCACATAACCGGAATATTTAGCAATTAGATGGGGGAAAAAAAAGTAAAAAACAAACCCACAGCAACAAATATTCTTGCATTTCAAATGCTGGGTTCTAAAACTCGGTGGTTGTACAAATTGATGAAAGGAATGTTCTGTTACACACAATTCTGCCTCAGGTTGCTGCTTTCCAAGACAAGTGAAGCTGCACCTGGGCCCCTCTAAGATGTCCTGAGCCTCTGTGATGAATGTAGTTTTGCCTCCACTCTAAATATGAGGTATCTTTACAAGTACTGGAGATTAAGGCCTTACGCACACAACTCTGGAGATGCACGTTCAAATCCAACCTAGTGGAAAAAGTGCTGGTCCCAATCCACCTTTGGTGCACCTGGAAGGGGAGAGCTTGCATTCTACCAGATGTTTCACCTGATGCCAAGTTTTCCTGGGGAATCAGGAACAGGCTGAACTCAGGAATCATCTTTGTTCATCATTTTCCTTTGCAGAATACAGTAAGAAATTATCATCTAGCCTCAGTTCTCTGGGAAAAAATCTCTGATTGGTGCCTTAATGAAAAACATAGAATGGGCTCAAAGCCACTATAGTTATACTTAAAAATCAATACTCCCTATTGGTCTTATAATTTGTGTCCCAAATATCTGCTTTAAAATGTGCACAAGCCACAAAACAAAAGCTAGGGAGTTTATATCTCAGATTTTTAAATTTTTTTGTACTGTTTCAATATTTGCAAAGCCATGTGGAATGTTCTACAGGATTCTCTGCCTGACAGTGGGAGTCTATTCTATATTTTATTTCTTTTATTGAGAGGTGGAATAAAATTCCCCAACTGCTCCAGTGCAATTAAAATTACTTTTATTCATACAGTTACCTCTATGGCCACCATAAGCATTCCACAGTACTAATCCTTTTAGGCCCTGATCCAGCAAAGCACTTTACTGTCTCTTATTCTTAAAATTACAAGTCTCCCCACTGATTTCAATACAGTTATATTAGGGATGAACTTGGCCTACTATAGCAAAAATAATGTTAAAAATACAGTTTGAAAAACAAGCAAGGAAATGGAAAGCCTGAGAGACTTCAATATTTCTCTGGTTTAAAGTAAGGCATTACCACTGTGCATTTGAGCACAGTCCAATAGTGAGCTATTTTTGTACAGTCGGGCCAATGCAGGTAACGAGCCTCCCTGTATTAGAGATGCATTGATTTCAGATCTAGATGGTTTCAATAAACTCCTTACACCCAAATGTTACAAGGACAGGGACATTAAATTGTCAATTACATAAATAAATCTGTAAGTATCAATAAATGCCCAAAATTAAATAAACCCCTTCACTCTAAGAGGCTTTGCAGCTGATACAGTGTAAAACAATAAGAAAACCATCATCATTTGCATTTTTATAGCCACATTCATCAATAGCTCAAATATTTATCACAAATACCAACCCACCACTGGCAGGAACTGTAGGATGTTGATGTCCTGCTTTGACTGCAGAGACACCAAACCATGGCTGGACATTTGTCTACAACCAAAGCTTTTTAAACTGCATTAAACACCCACTGCCTTTGCGTACTTCTTTCTGCCTTGTTTTTGCTGGTGCAAGAATTTATCTGAGCACGCAATGAACTGGATCAGGAAACTAATCTGACTGAAATATAAACCATGGAAAAGTGCTGACTTTAATGAGGAGGGACGCTCAGGGAAGCAGGAGCCTGAGACTGCTTAAGATAGCACTGCCCCAAAATAAATGTACATAGAACTGCTTATCCTGAGGCACAGAGCAGCAGCCAGAAACAGAACCATGGATTTCACCCATTTATCCACATAAGCCATGGGGGGACACTGGGATCAGAGCCACAAAACAAATGGGGGACATGTCTTGAGTGGCTTCAGAGCACAGCTTCTGATCACCATGGAGGGACAACAAAATTTAATTTGCCACGGATAGCTGAATACCCCAAGCAGGATGACTACATGAAAGCATTTTCCAGTAACTTCCAGATTGTCTCTCCAGCCCTCCCAATTGGCTCTCAACAATATTTTAAAGCGTGTGCTTTACCACCATTTAAAGCAGTGCATGAGAGACACTGAATACATTAGGTAAATGAATTCCTGTGGACATTGTGAAGGGAATAATGCCCTCCTATTTGGGTTATCCTGCACTGCAATAAAAGTGGGGATTTCTTCAGTCAAGGTGCTGCAGTAACCCAAGTGATAGCCATATTACACTTATAAAAGACAACTTCAAGAAAGATCTTAGTGCAATAAAAGTGAGGATTTTTTTTTCCCTTGGCATCCCAGCTTGCCATAGAAATGAGTGAGTTGCTGAATTTCTGCCAAGTATAGATGGTTCAGCAAGCTATTAGATTAGTCTGTTTATACAGAAACAGCCAAAAATAGGAAACACACAGAAGCTATTAAAGATATTGTCCTGTGAGGGAAATATTTGAATGGTTTTGTTACTGCAACTGGGAAATAAGATATGAGTCAGTATTAATGTGATAAAGAAGTTAATGTGTTCTAAAGCAAACAGTTAGTTTCTTCAGCTTGTTTCTGAGTTGACAATAAAATAAATGTACAGACAATTATGTAGGGTTGGATGAGCCTGCAAGTAAGTGTATCCAGCTTAAAGCTCAGCGCTGCCAGTGGGTTAGAATTGAAACTCTGTTATCAAGTAATGATATGCTAACCCCAGGTAGTCTTCATAGAAAATGGATGATTCAAAATGCCACACATCACTGAGCTGGTGGGAGAATGGTCAATAGTGTTTAAGCTATTTCAACCGGTCAAAGAGAATTTCATAGAAAAATTCCTTCACCTTGACCATTTTACAATGGATTTCCTAAATTCTTCTCACTTTTGATACAGTCTGATGAAAAATAAAAATACCTTGAGTATTGTACTATTTTATTTTTGCTTATTTTTAATCAGGACAGCAGCAATATTTCATAGTGGGTATCACCAGCAGAGAGAAATTTGTCCCATATGTGACACAGAGCATTTGCTCCTAAACACAGCCACACACAACCCTGATGCCCTGATCTCCTTCTCCATCCTTTTTCCACACATTAACAAACCTCAACAAACCTAATTCTTTAAGTACTCCAATGCCTTCAACCTTCTAACACACATAAAACAGGGGAACAAGCTATTATATTGTATTTATAATATTTATATGTACAAAAAGAAGATGTACATATGTTTTCTTGAGTAACACACTTCTAGAAACCCAAAGACCACCACCATTCCTTAGGGGCAATACATTTGACCAGTGAAGATGAAAATGCCCAAAGCTGAATGACTCTCCCACTGAGAAATACCCCTCTGTGGTACCTTGGGGTTTTTATGATGAGAGTGCCCTGGGCCAAGCCAAGCAACTTTCCTGATGTTAGGTCACTTTTTAGGACATGAGAAGAAGACCAGCACCTGAAAATGCACATGGAAACTTACACCAGTGAAGGCAGCAAAACCTTTGCCAGTGCTCAGAGACATCTGATTAGCAGGAGCCTCATGAATTCTACACCAGTGGCTCATTTCCAGAGGGAGTAGAAAACTGGCCTCAAGTAATTCAGCCCGTGTTATGTATGTACAAAGATTAGGCAGGGTATTTGGAACAGGAAGCAGCTGCAGAAATTCTGTCAAGGTACCACAATTAAATGCATTTACACTGCAGAGACTAAAAAATGCAGGTGGATTAATGAGACTTACAGCAAAATTTAAGAACACTGCAATAACTTGCAACCAAATCTTGGAGCTGGGGTTTTCCCTGGAACACATCTACTCAAAACCAAGTCAAGCTGTTACATCAACAAGCCTACAGACTGCTTTGAGGCCTCAGCTGAAATTTATTTCTGGAATAAGTGTATCTTTCCATTCAACTCCAGAGAAACCAGGCTTGTTTATTGTTTCTTGAGCCTATTTTCTCACTTCAGGCAATAGGAAGAATGAGTTACGTGTCCCCTGATACCAAACAGATGAGCACAATAGTGTTGCCTTACTGCAGAGGACCCTCCAGAACTGGGGGGATGCAAGGCAGTTTCCCTGCTTTGTGAACACAAAGCCCATTTCTAGGACAGGAATCTGGAGCTGGAGAATAAATTCCAACAACCTTTCAGTGCTGTGGCAATGTGATCTCAACCTGAAGAGTTTAGAGCATATTCTGCAGTTCCATATCTACATATTACTATTTGAGTTTAAAGCATATATTGTTCTTGTTTAGATGGAACTCTGGAGTCTCTACCAACAAACAAATTCAATTTATCACTTGTTTATGTATTTTTTCAATGGCATAAGGCAATAGCAGAGCCACAGCAGCTACTCTGCAGTGGAACAGCCACAAGAAACTTAATGTGCCTTAGAGATGCACAGGAGGTTCAAAAATAGAGAACTTCCTTTTTCAGCAAAGGGACAAAGTAACAGAAAAATTGAGTAATATGGTTCTGCTTGAAGAAAGAAGAAAAAGGAGGGAGGCAAGTTTTCCTGGCCACGTGTCTCAAACCAGATGGATGTTTTTTAAACAAAGCACCTCTCTTGCTTCGTTTCATTTTCAGGCTGTGCTGCCTGAGCAAGACAACGGAAAAGTTTAATCTCTAAAACATGAATGCCGAAAATAAATGCATTAGAAAATACCAAGCCAAAGCTATACTGGTGACACAAATGTGAAAAATGGAATTGAAATAAACTGTGCCAGAAATCTATTTCTAAAAATATGTCTTTACAGTAGTGATATTTATAAATTTGACATACTCTAAAATTTAGCTCACTAAAGATTATTTCTATGCAAATATGCATTCCTCAAACCCCGTAAGCGTGTGAAAAATCCAAAACACATTTCTTGAAAATCAATTTCTGTGCAGTACAAATGTATCAAGTTAGAGGCAGCATGCTGATAAATATTAAAAAGGTCTACATTGTGCAAAATGAAAACTTATAACAGGACACAGCGGTACCGTGCAGTGTGCAGAGGTTCAGAGGGAACATGAAACAGCCTCACAGTTTCAAAAGGACTCTGTGGTCTGACATTAGTCATTTTGGTTCTGATAAAGGATGTTGTAGAAGGTGCTGCCCACATTATGCAAATCACTAACCACTTAATTTCCTTCCCAAGTGGTAAAGCTCAAGCGTTTTCCCTGAACATACAGGGCTCATTTTCTTGTAACTCTGTGGTTTCTTTTCAATAGCCTGTGAATGCCAGCAAGTAAGAAGACAGCAGTAAGAAACTAAGAGGTTACTCAATGATTCCAAAGGTTATAGGATTGCTTTTAAGATACAGATCTGAACATAAATTCTAGACATCCACAAAGCATTTTTACTTCTAATAATACCTCATTATCTGCTTCAATTTCAATATACTTGGAACAGTCTTGCTCTCTCTCCTCTGCCACCTCATATTCCAAGAATTAAATATAGTTTACTCCTGGGTCATTTCTAGCATGAAATTCTCTCAAAAAGAGATTTTATTCTTCTGAAAGTGACATGAAACAAATTATATGTTATTTTTTACAGTAGCTAATTTTGTGTTTGAAAATATTTCAGGCAGAAAATATTTTGATCTACAAACAACACAGTTCAACAATTCCCACAAAAGCCTCACTTCTTTTCTCTTAAAATGTACTGTCTGCTGCTACAAAAACCTATTTGAAAAAAAATCTAAATGAAACAAAACATGGCCAGTATTAATAATCTTTCTTATTAATGAACAATTTAAAAAGATTTCTTAAAATTCATGGTTAAAAAAGCAGAGATATAATCTCGGGAAAAGGCACTTAGAAAAACAGGAAACTGTCCTGCTCAAACACGTTCTTATAATTACAGACATTATCCCATTATGCAGTTTCTAAGTAGATCCCTGTTAGTTATCACTAGAACACCCCTAATTTAAACACTACACAAAACAATGAATTATCTTCTTGCCAGAACAGTACCTGACACAAATTCTGAATGTTGCCAATGTAAGTACACCTGAGTTTTAAAAGAGACAGATAAACAGATGGTGTAACACGAATATTTATATCCAAAGCAGCAGGACTTTATGAAGTGTCCCCATAAAGATGCTCCAAGCAAAACAGCCTTTTCCTTTCCCTTCAGAGGTTAAATATGACAACTTAGAATCATTGTCCTTCAGTGGCCAAGGAGCAATTACTACTGTTAATTGTGATTATTGTTGTTATTGTAAAACTCCTGGCTGAATGTTAACAAGCTAATTCAAAGCACTATCAACGAAATAACGGCTTATAAAGCACTTTTGCAAACCCACTGGTCATAGCAAAAAAATAAAAAAAAAAAGAAAAAAAGAAATCCACTGATCTTTTTTTTTTTTCAGCAGCTCCTTTGATACTGACAGTGTGTATGGATATAATATTAATCACAACATTCTGCACCAGGATGGCCAGAAAAGGATACTCATTTGATGAAACAATTTTATTTTATTGTAAAGCCAGCAATTTAAATAACTGTGTGTCTGCTCCAGCGTGTGTG